>NW_010105989.1:0-73221 GCF_000699245.1 Pterocles gutturalis | reverse complement strand
CTGGGGCTCTGCCAGCTCTCGCCTCATCTGCTTTTCACTTCATTTTGGCATCAGGAACACTTTATGTTCCTACCCATGATTAGAAAGCTCAGATGGTAATTTACTCTCCAGCCCCGTAGGAGTATGTTGGAAACGTGTTTCATCTCCTTAAATCTCTTAAGTGTAGAGGGAGTCCTAGCTACAGGTCAGAGTGAACAAAAGACCTATAGACGTTAAGAGGGAGGGGAAAGAAAAGAGACTTGATCGCAGTATGCTTAGTCGTCAAGTAATGTTTTTTCTCTAATTTCGTTTCCTGTTTTTTTTGTAACATAAGATCTTTATATATGTAAATAGTTGGAAGTTTGAGCAATGCTACTTGAGAGGACTCTTGCTTTGCTTTTGCCAGGAGAGCTGTTTAGTGATGATTGTTTTTAGCTCTTTTCCTTAAATTACGATTTTTTTTTTTCCAGGGGTGTCTCAAAAGTACTTTCACTTAAAGAAGAAACGGCACTCATGTTCGCGTTAGAAAGGGAGGGGGAAAAGCCTCTCTCTCCTTTTCGTGTGGGCTCGGTAGTTTAATGATCAGCTTCCCCAGCTTTTTACGTGGGGACGTGCGGGGACCAGCCCCCATCCGCGGCTGGGGCGTTCTGTCCGATTTCCCGGGGTGCGGGCGGCGGCGCCACCCCCCCCCCCCCCCCCCCCGCCGCTTTCCCAGCGAGTCCGTGCGGCGGCGGTTCGCGTGGTCCAGCGTCTCCGCGCTCGGTCGCTCCCCGCCGCCGGTGTGTACGTGATCCGCTGCGAGTCGCTGCAGATTCCGCCTCTTTGCGTCATCTGGGCTGGGAGAAGCATCCTCCCCTCCCTCTGTCCGCAGGAATAACGGGGAGACCCCGGGTTTACCTGGGATTATCTGAAACTCTTTCTAATCGGGGGTGGAAGGGATTTGGTACCAGTAGGAGAGGAAATGTTGCAGTTCCGGAGAAGCAGCAAATCGATGCCCTTAAATGGCTTCTTTCTTGCCCCTCGGTGGGGTTACACTTTTTCAAGTTTTATTCACAGCTTGCTCTCAGTGTCATAAATTCCACTGCTAAATGATCCTAGGAGAGTCTGTGAATCAAGGCATCTCTGTTTTAATGGTCTGGTTGCCAAATCGCCATTTTAATTTTAAAGTGTGATAGGGCATTGCCGTAAGCAGCAGTAGTGTGTTCAGCAAGAGGCTGAGCCCTGCTACTTGCTTCCACGTGGCTGGAGATTATATAATACGTCAGCAGATGTATTTCTTTTTATAAAGTATTAATCTGCACTTGCCACTATGTGAATTAAAGCATTTAAAGGACTTGCTGAATCCATGGGTAACATCTAGACTTTATTATCTGGCAGACTGCAACTGCAGAGTATTTATGTGGAGGGATAAAAAGTAAATGCCTATGAAAGTTGCTGTCTGAGGAGTGAGGTTGTCACAAAGGCCAAACAAAGTAAATTGGATGGCTTCCAAGTTGTTTTGAGGCAGTGTTGTCCTAACTTAGAAGAACAAGGAAAAAAAAGAACGTATATAATTTTAGAACTTGATTGTTTCAAGAGAATCACACAACACAGTTGAGGTTCATAACCTTACTATCTCTGTAGCAGTATAGATGTGTAAAAAATGCAACGTCATGTATCTTTAGATGCTGGGTTAGGAGTTAAACAAGGGACAGAATGAGTCATGCCCTGTCAAGGTCATTTGTCCTCTGTAGGGCAAATGTGCCAGAGAAGTGAAGTTGTGAAGCATAAGTAGAAGGAAATATACTGCTATTACTGCAGAGCTGTTTGAAAATAGATCATGTTCAAGCTAACTGTAGGTGAAGCAAAACTACTAACACTGAAGTAGGCAAAAAAAGTACGAATATAAAAAAAAAAAAAAGACTTCCAGTCTTCTATTTTGTTTCTTCTTATTTTGTTGTTGTTGTGTGCTTTGTTTGTTTTTTTGGGGGGTTTTTTTGGTTTTGTTAGACACTAGGAATCTTCAGAATATCTGTAATGCAGACTAAACTCACAGGGAATTGAGTGGAAAGAACACTCACTAGTGTTGTAGTAAACACCTGATCTTTATATCAGTAGGTACCTTGGTTCAGATTGGGCTGTAAATCTTAGCCTGGAACAAAATATTCTTGAAATTATTTTAAAATAGAAGTTACTGACTTTGCTGTTATTGTACTTTTTAATAATTTAGAAGTAGCATTACGTAAATTACACAGACCTTTATAGGACATGTTAAATTTTAAATTATTTCTCCACATTTGTGGTATTTCCTTGCAAGGTTTTTTTTGTTTGTCCTTTTTACTACCTGTGGAATATTAAAGACTATAGAATGTGTATATGTCATACTGGAAGTACTATGGTTTAGTCACCATATTTTAAAGAGAAGTATATTCTTTTGTTTGGTGGTGTTAAAAAATTTCAGTAATTTATTTCACAGGAAAAAGGTTTGTATCTTATACACTTAATGTATGTTACCTAAACTTGGCAGTCCATCACTTTAGCTAGCCAGCTGTTAAATTGTGAACTAAAACAAGTACTTTCTGCCATAATCACAAGTACCTTGAGAGGCAAAAGAAGTCCTGACAACTGATTCATAAAATTTAAGTGTTTGTTGAGTTTCTGGACTATTTCTCAATTGTAGTGATTTCAGCTCTGAAAGGTGGACTAATAAACAGGGTTCAAGTCACACTTCTGTCTCTTTACTTTGTGGGACTCTCTGGCCATGGTCTGCTTTAGGTCATCAGATACACTGGTTGTATTTCGTGCTGGTTGCCAGAGGCTGCCACAGACAATTTTGAACACAGTAGGTCTCTTATGTTCGTACAACTCCAACCAGACTGCTGATTCTAGGTCGTTGATAGGTATGGCACAGCAGCAGGAACAATGTTGTCTTAAAGCTTCTGCCAGAAAAAAACAGAAAGCTTCTGTTGCCCAATTTACTTGTTCAAGATTATTGTCTTTGTATGTGGCCGTGGTATTTTTGAGGTGAACTCAAAGATTTAGTGTTGTGGAAGACAGCATAAGTAAGGAATTTATGGATTACATGGTAATAATGGTCTGGAATATTGTAGTCCATGACTGATGAAATAAAGATCTACGTATCCCTGCGTTTGAAGTATTACAGGCTTCCCAACATTTCAAGGCATATTTGATACAGTAGTGTAGATGTATTGCTCTTGTCCTGGTAACTTACATTGGAAGAATAAATTTTGCCGCTGAACATATGAGGCCTCCACTCCTTCAGCAGATATTGAGCTTAGAAACAGCTAAAAAGAACCCTATAGCCTTTTGGATTCCAGAGTTTTGAAATGCTAGACCATGACTGTGGAAGGAAAGATCTACATATTTCTGCTCTTGAAGCATTTGAGGCTTCCAAGGAACATCACAAGATTTATTTAATATGGTAGTGCAGGTGTGCTGATCTTGTCCTGGTAGTGTATGGTGGAAAAAGACATTTTGCCACTGAACAAATAAAATAAATTTGAAAAAACAGCAACAAGAACAAAAAAAAAACCAAAAAAACCCAACAAACCCAAACAACCCACATTCCTTTGATGTTATTCAAATTACAGAGTTTATTTGTTAACACTTATGTAATTTGAAGATAGTCACAAGGAATTTTTGAATTCTAGCACCCAAAAAGGCATCTTTTCCAGTAAATAACTCTGTGTGTGTGTGCGTATAGACATGTGTATAAAATGCATATATATGTGTCCATAGATATAATACTATAAATATAATTTCTCTGTAAAGATAAAAATGTAGTTATTAATGGATGAGTTTAAGTATTTAAATACATTCAATATTTTGGAGGAACTGCTTCTATAATTAGTGGATTCTGTGATTTAAACTAGTCTCTTAAGATGTGTTTTTTAAATTTTGAAGAAGGAGACGTATATATAATCTAGATCATAGAATCATAGGATGGTTAGGGTTGGAAGGGACCTTAAAGATTATGGAGTCCCACCCCCCCTGCCATGGACAGGGGCACCTTCCACTAGCCCAGGTTGCTCAAAGCTGCATTCAACCTGGCCTTGAACACCTCCAGGGATGGGGCATCCACAACTTCCCTGGGAAACCTGTGCCAGTGCCTCACCACCCTCACAGTAAAAAATGCCTTCCTAATATCCAGTCTAAATCTACCCTCTTCTAGCTTAAAATGTTACCCCTTGTCCTTTCACTGCACTCCTTCATAAATGTTCAGTTCTTGTATTTGGGTGCTTCTTCTCATCTTTCCTTTTTGATGATTACAGGCTCTTACATCGTTACTGATTACATACTTGAATAAAATCTTTGTTTGGTAATGTTTAGACATTTTCCTTAGTTTCTGTGTTTTATTATATAGTCTTTTAAGTCGATCTTTATTCAAGGTAGCACTTAAACATATGCGCTAAGTCATTAAGCATGTATTAAAGCCAACATTTATCTTTAAAATTGGTGGTACTTAAGTATTTCTTGAAACTTCTCTAAGATGCATAGTTTTGGTTTTTTTTTTTTAAATATGGTTAGTATCACAGTTATTTATTTAAAGGCCTGTCTAGCTGACTAAAGTGAGGAAAATTTGGCTTAAACACAAAATAGTGCTTTAATTTTACTTGAACTCCTCTGTTGTGGTGGTACATATGTATGTGGAACAGGATGTTGGCACAGGAGAGGAACACTCTTTAGGCGGAGGGGAGTGCCTTTAAAATAATTCAAAGATTCCTGCAGTACTGTTTGTAACCCTTCTATGAAAATTATTCCATTCAACAACAATTTAATAGAAAATATCAAGAAGGACAGTAAATCATCAACTCTTAAATTAATCTCAGACATTATGTAAAGCTATTAAGTAGTTGCAGATTACTTAATCTTTGAGTCCAAAAGCACAAAATAAATCCTTTCCTCTGTCAACTGCTTTAATGCAAAAGCAAATGGTAATTCAGAAAGATTTTAAATAATTCTTATGTTATAAAAAAATACTAGTTTTACTCATGGTTTCTTTTGAAGAAGCTGCTATTCTAATCCTATATGTTTATCACACTGTTTCTTATTCAAGACTAAATCCATGGTTAACCCAGTAAATCTTTTTCTCAGTAATAAGCATATAATTACATTTGATCGTTATTATGGTGATTCACAAATACTATTGTAAGACTCCACAAATAATCAAATAGAGCAACATTTTGTTAGACAAGTTCTACAGAGACTCCATTAGATTCTCTGTAGTTACATACTTGAGTCACTTCAAGCAGTATATTCATATTTAGATAGCCAACGTGTAAAAGTCTAAAGCTTCAGTGCTTTAACTGTATTTTGAAGATACCAAACTAAAGTATCCTTCAGTCCTCTGCCCTTCTGAAATGTAAGCCTAGGAGCTTGCTGATAAATGTCCAATTCTGTTTTTTGTATAAAGAGATAAAATACATATTGCCAAATAATAATGAAATGTGTATTGTATAAATTTACAAGGTTACAGTGGTGGTACTGAGAAGATCTTCCTGTTTGTAACTTGTGGGTTTTTTCCTGGGCTTTTGCCCTTTCTTGCAGCAGGTAAATTGTTAATTTTACCCATTTTCCATGTAAGACACGTGTAAGACAAATAAAAACTGGGAAGTATTTACTAATAATGTATGTGGCTGTGTTATGAATATATTCACATGGAAAGAATGAACAGATTTGTAATTTTGAGAAATAAATGCTTAGATTTTACTGTTTTAGAAGAAGTATGAACGTTAAGCCAAATAAATGTTTGTGGGCTAATTTATACATAATGAACATATGGCAGATCTGAAGAATTTGAGAACAGAGTGACTACCTTTCTTTAAAATACACTGACTGAGTGTTGCATGCTGAAGATAAAAAGCTAGGATACATGACCAATGAAGCAGAAATGTGAGCAAGAAACATAAAAGACAAGTACCTATCTTTGGTAAACGTGGATGTTTATTTAATGTCTTCCTGTTTTATTATTTATTTTTGCAGCCAAAACTATTCTGCTTTAGCCTGTTTGGATCACAGATGCTTTTTCTTTATTCTAATTAGATACTTAGAATACAGAGACTACTGCTGAATGAGACACCACGGTCTTTATAACTGAACTTATATTAGATACCTGAATCAGTCTTAATGTTTCTTCACAGGTGCCAAACACGAGAGGTGACAAAGTTGAACTTCAAGAACAGAAAGTTCTTAAAAGGGCAGTTCTGAGTAGTCCTCATCTGTCGAGGATGAACTTTTTCCCTTCAGAAAATGAAACTTCAGGTGCCCTTCTCAAATTCTGCAGCCAGATGAAGAACATAAAAAGTTATTCTGATCTCTAAAAACAAAGCCCCTCCCCAAACAATGACACCCCCCCCCCCCCGAAAAAAAAAAAACACCAACCAACCAAAAAAAAAAAAACCCGCAACCCAAAACCAAAATAAAACCCAAACTACCAAAAAACCTCCTTACCAACCACAACAACAACAAAAAAACCTCCCACACAACATGTTGTGCATTAAAAGAGGCAAGCCATGGAGTTTGAAAGGAGAAGCTTGTCCTCATGTCTTCCCTGTCTGAGGAAAATGGTAGTGTTGTGAAGAACTGTAACTTTGATAAAGGTGTTTGTCTCCGCTTTCCAGCGGATACTGTGTGGGTAGTGTTGTGAAGAACTGTAACTTTGATGAAGGTGTTTGTCTCCGTGGGTGGTAGGGTGGATGGGAGTGTTCATTTTGTTGTGAAAATTTTGTTTCACTAAGGAGAGGACTTTGCTCTGTGTGGTAGATCTGTTTTGATCTGAGACTTCGCCGAGTTTCCTTTCAGTACAGCCTGTCAGATGAGATTCTCTGCTTTTCTGTGGCATCATCCAGTTCATCATCCAAAGTCGTGCTTTTAGCTGTTTTAGCATTTGAGAACATTTTCCAGCTCTGCCACAAGGCTGACTCTGGCTGAGAGAATTCTTGCTGTTGTTTCCTAATACAGAATTGATGTGGAAACACTGTTACTCATTATTTTAATCTTAGGGCTAAGAGACATCTATACAAACAGCTAAGCAACTTTTGAGTTTGGCAAACTTTTTTTTTTTTTTGTTTCACATTGGGCAACTTCAGGGACTTTCTGGTATGTTTCAAAGTGATAAATCTTGGAGAAAACCTCAGTTTCATTCTTTATTCAGACTTTAAGATTTTGTAGCTCAGTATTTTTTCCAATGATGGTAGATACTGTAGGAATAGATCTTTATGGCTTACTGTGTTGTGGGTTTATATATCCTAGTTACTGACTGTATATCTCCAGATAGGTGAACACTTAACACCTATGTCAAACAGCAGAGTTGACCTACTACTTTACTATTTGGATATTGAGTGCAGCAGATTTGGGGAGCTGGTGCCCAATATTTTAGATTGTCACATTTCTGGTATCTTTTTTCAACTGATGTGCCGAGGGTATTTTGTTTCAGTGTAGCCTAACTACTTCTGCTGTCCTCATGCTTTGCATAATCTCTTGTGTCTGTTTAAGTGGTATGGAAGCAATTGTTTTATTACTTGTGGGAACTTTCTGAATAGTGAGAAAGGTAACACAATATTTGAAGGAATGGGTTGTAACAGAAATTCATTTGACCAATGTAGGGGGACCAGTGGAACTTTCACTGTTGCTCAATAAGTTTGACCATTGGACTTTACAAGATTTTACAGTAGTATAATTAGTCAGATGTCTGTGAGCAAGGAGTTCCAATGTGAACTTGAAATTCCGGGAAGCAAAGTGTCATGTAGGCACTTTTCTGTCAGATGAGTCCATGTAACATTTCTTGTGTTAATTTACTGCTACTTCTGTCTTTTTAAGTAGGTACCTGTCTATGTCAGCTTTGGCTGTGCTCCCCACAAAATAGTGTATATATACCTGTGTTACTTTGGAAAGCTCAGGAAAAAAACCTGTTACAACATCATTTCTCATTTGAAGAAGCTAAGTTTTAACTGTCTGAATGTGTTATATTTCAGATAGAAAACTAATCATTATCGTGAAATGAATTTACTTTCTGTTTCTAGTTTAGCAGCTGTTACTTCTACAATGGTGTTTTACAATCAGCAGCAATTTAATATCTGATTAACGCACATACTGGCATCCACGTAATTGTAGTAATAAAGCAAATAGTTCTGCACCCTCCATGTTCATGGGCTGATTGCACTGTCATTAAGCAAATTTCTGTTTAATAGATGCTGATCACTGTCTTTCTTTAGGAATGAATTAATATTTCCTCTTCTTTGAATATGCTGAAAATTTATAGTATACAGAAAATATTGGATAACGTATAACAATGTGATTTTGCTTTTTTCTTCCCAGGTATGAATGCTGCTGTGCGCGCAGTAGTACGCATGGGAATCTATGTAAAAGCCAAAGTGTATTTTGTTTATGAGGTTAGTTTTTGTTTTATTAATTCTG
Source organism: Pterocles gutturalis (assembly GCF_000699245.1). NCBI lineage: Eukaryota > Metazoa > Chordata > Aves > Pterocliformes > Pteroclidae > Pterocles > Pterocles gutturalis. Next base: position 64,827 of record NW_010105989.1, on the reverse strand, counting down.
TATTTGTCTTCTGACTACACCTGAGTTTTTGTGGAAACCTCATGGAGAGTGAATAGTATAAATTAAAATATGATGTAGATGTCATTCCCTTTCATCATAACAATGTTTTATTTAATATTTTTAATTTTTGTGGAAAGTACTTTTCACAAGGTATATGGTAGAACTATTTCATTTAAAATATTTTTTTAAATTTATGGAATTCTTCATGTGCCACCAGAAGCTTGAAAATACTGAGAAAGCCAGAGGTCAGTGTCACACAGCAGTGAGCTGTGTACTTGTTAGATGTTTGTCCCCAAATATTGTATTTTATAAATACCTTCCTAAACCTAGTTAAACTACTAATTCTTAACCCTTTGACTTTCCCCCAATCCATTTTCCTAGGGTATGATAAGGATGTGCCATTGCCCTTGGTTCACAAATTACACAACTCGTTTTTGATTGCTGATGCCATCTTTCCTGGCTTATAGGTAGAAAGTTGTAACTGAAATAAAAAAGACCCCACCAAAAAACCTGTGCCATCAGTAGAGTCTCCAGACGTTAGAATTTTGTGGTTGAAGCTTATGACTACATGTGCGTGAAGGTTGTTATCTTCTGTAGCAATAACTTGATAGGAAATAAGGATAGGAGGCAATTTTAATGTAAATGCCAAAATAACACTATCTGTGTATGTCTTACTGGAAGACTAAGTTACAGTTAGACTTCCACCTGAAGGACACTTCCAGTTTTTATAAAATTTGAGGACTGATCAATACAGTAAATATGTTTAGCAAGAAGTCATTCTGTTCACATTAGAAGTCCTGTACAACTCTTTAGAACTTTGAGATGATTACAAATTATAATAAACATTTGATATAGGGCAAAACTTTGTAGGCAATGTTCATAGCATATTGTAATTTTAATGTTTAATATTAAAATATGGAGCAGTAGAATTCATAGAAGTGCTCAGAAAATACTTCAGTTTTGCACATGTAAATTATATAATTTAGGTTTAAAAGGTAGCTATTTATCCATTTTTTTCTGTGTCTGCTCATTCTTATAGCTCATTGACTAAAGAGATGCAAAGTATATTGAAATGCAAATAAGCAAAGCACTGTGCTCTGAAATTCTTTTGTACTACAGTGCTACAGCAAGTCGCTCTGAATACTTAGTGTGTGCTAATTACATGGTCAATCTCTAGAACTCCTTCAGTGTTCAGCTGTTTTGCAGGCTTGCTGAAATGGGTCAGATACTTTTGTGGAAATAAGGAGGTTTTTTTGTCTGTCTTTAAAGGCCAGAACTTGTTTGTTTTGAGATTTTTTAATTATGTTTAACTTAAGAATGACCATCTTTGTAGCTCATCTTACAGTATACTTACTTCCAAAATTTGGAAATTTCTATTTTCCTGAACTTAGTAGCACTGCACTACTTAAGTTATCATGTTCCTCTGTTAAGTGCTAGAGTTTGACAATGTGAAATCACAGATATTTCAGAATGAAAATCTATTGTAAAAGTCAAGTCAATGTTGGAGTTTTGAGTTTCCTTTATATACTGTTGTTCTGTCTTCACTGTAACAATGTAGTCTGGGAGAAAAATGCACATTTCACTGTAAGTGTGGGAAATAGCTCTGAAAGAGATCTTTGCTTCTACATTAGTCCATTCTTTTCCATGTTTCCAGAAGTACTGAATGCTAAGCTTTTTTCCTCTCTGCTGTGTGTTAATTAAAATACAAAGTCAGTTTTCTTTCACAATGGGTGTATTTCAGAGAATACTGTTGCAAGCTTTGAAATGAAACAACTATTTAATTTCAGCATTTTGAAAAAGGAAACAGATGCAGATGACAAGTGTAGTGGAAGGTAAAAATTTTAGGATAAGACTTGTCGCTAGAGATCCTTACTATAAGCCTTTGCATGATGTATACAGAGGAGATAGATTTTTGTATATACTTGGAGGTATCTTAACACTTTTGATAAGGTCCTTCTATATTACAGCTTATCAAATGCAAACTTCAGCATGTTAAGCAATGAGAATAGTGTATTTTTAGCCTCCATCTTGGATAGGCATTTTAACTAGGTACACATATGTCAAGGTAAATTGATACTTGTGTTGAAGCTGCTCAAAGTGAAGAAAAAACCTGAAGTGTAAACTTTCAAAAAGTGAAAAATATGTCATTATTTGGAGCCAAAAGTGGACTTAAAGGTCTCAGCCTTTTCAAGCCTATTTTGTTCTAGTGGTCGTATGCTCTTTTTCAGCTGTAACTTTCTCTGTCATAAGAACTTTTCTTGCACTGTAAAATCATCTGTCTTCTACAGCTGTGGCCAAAGCTAGGTCCATATTCTTAGTGAAACAATAATTCAATTTTCCTTTTGTTTCCTAACTCCATTTTGCTTCATTTTATGATGAGGGATTACCAATATAAATACATAAAAATTGGCAATTAACTAGATATAAGTAATTTTCCAGCCTTTTTTAAGCTGGGTTTACCAAAGCCCAAAGAAAGAAACAGTTAGATATTGGAATTCATGGGCTATTCGGACATACTTTGGTTCCCAAAAGGGGAAAAAAAAAAGTCATGTGAAAATTAAAACTATAAAATAGTTTATTCAAAAACTATAATTTATTGTATTTATATAGTTTTTATAAACCTATAAATTTATATCTGTAAAATAAAAAAAAATTAGTATCTTAATTCATTGAAATTAGCACATTTGAAAATTGTGCTTCTAATTTGTTGAAACAATGCTTACTCTATACTGTTGCCCTTGTTTCATATTTTATTCATGTTATCATCTTTTAGGATTTAATTTCAATATATAAACAGTCAGTACTCACCCTCACTGGCTAGCATCACATTCCTCAAATCTGCCTCAGTCTGAGGCAGATCAATGTGAATACCCATGGATTTATTTCACACATGCTGTGAAAATGTAGGAGATGGAAGTACATGTAAAATTACTAGTCTGTTCTAGGAGGCTAGTTTAAATTTTTTCACTAATCAGAAGTGATTTCAGTTGGGTTTGTTTGTTTGTTTGTTTTCAATTGAGAATGAGAAGAAAAACTTATGCCTCTCATTTATGGCAATTCATTTTAAAAATGGAGGTCTTAAATAATTATACAAATAACCTGCCCTCTTTCCAGGATTGAAGCACATAGTTCCCAGTGGATGCGTGCTCTTACTACTAAGCTATGGAGCTTTTAGATTCTTCATCTTGATTAGGAGTCTTTTTCTCAAGAGGCCAGCATTGGAAGTGCAATGGTACGGCGGTCATGGATTTCTGTGAGGAAAACTTCATGTTTTTTTATGTGGTTTGTGCACTCAGTGATGCTAGTATTTCATGTTGTCAAGCAATAGCTAAAAAAACTCTTAAGTAAACTTAAACAACTGTTAAAGCCCAAAATGTCTCACGTGTAACATATCAGAAGATGGCTTGTTCTTTTTCCAAAGGTTTTCTTTTTAGAATTAAGACTGGAAGCAAGCTTTGTTGTCTGCCACTCTCCCAGGAGTTACAGTGTATATGTACATACCCTGTGAACATATGACCTACAGAGATTTCCTCTTGTTCAGCTTTGAATATTCAGATTTTGGGTAGAGGAAGGTGAAGGTGTAAAATGGGATTCATCTTCAAGTAGAGTGTTTGATATATTTTTGACAGTTTACTTTTTTCTGTTCTTGCCCCATAGTTTTAGTATCTTAGTACCCAAGCTGCTATTTTTAGAATATAAATAAGATTTTTTTCTTAAATCTAAATTGACAGGTTCCCACCTTCATTTTATTTTGGTAATTTTATTAAGTAATTTTCAGTAACCAGACAATTGTAACAACGTTGAAGTATTTGATAAAATATTTCAAGTTAATTTCTACCTTTAAAATGGATTGCCCAGTCCCCAAGTGCTTAAATAACTAAAATGATTAATGGAAATTGTGATCATTATTAATACTTCAATTATAATTAGTCATCTTTTTTTGCCTATACCTTTTCTAGAAAGCTCTTTTAATTCTATGGCTTTTGTATCTCGTAATGGTATGGAAGAACAGCACGGAAGTTCTAGCTGCATTGTTCACAAGTAGCTTACATACGCTACTTGGCAAGCAGAACTGAGTTAGGAAAAGCTAATGTAACAGTTAAAGTGGATCAGGCCTGTTCTGAAAGGTCCCTGTCCTTACCTTGTAGTGGGAGGAATTGTCAATACAGCTCCTGTTCTTGCTTCTTTACACAGACAAAGTAGAACTGATGTGGACTCCTGATCAGAATGCATGAGTTCTTCCTACTTTAGAGATGCATGGTGCAGGAGTCGGTCACAGCTCATCCTTAGCCCTAACTACAAGGTGTTTCAAATCTTACAGACAATTTCAAATAGTTTATCCATTTGCTTTTCCCTGTGTTTTAGATTTGTTAATAAAATACGAATTGGAAACCTTGATCCATGAGTATCAGAATATGTATATAATTATGCATATATTTACTGTTTATAATACTTTGTTGAATGCACTTTATTTTTCCTTTCAAGTTAAAATGGAAGGTGAATGATTGAAGCAAATATGTGAATTGTGTATATTTTTTTGTCAGCTTGTAGTGCAGCTTACTATAGTGAGTGTTACAAACTGAGTTAGGATGCAACATCACACTATTCTTTCAGGATTTGTTGCCTAAAAATCTTAGTGTTATTGTAGTTGCCAATAGCAACACCAATCAGAGAAGCTTTCAATCTGAGTGATACAAGGAACATTGGATTCTTTGCTTTAAAAAAAACAAGCCAGCAAACCTGTGATAAGTGAACTTAGTACTAGCCTTCATCAAATTCAGTTGGAGCCACTGAAATGTTTCTGTCTGAAGATCTTTGTGCTTTGTCTGAGAAAGAATTTTCTTTTAAGCTGTTATGTAGATTAAACATTATTTATTTTCCATCTTGCTCTGTTTTTTGAAGGAATTGTGCAAATAATGCCTTGGCTTCGAGTCATTATGTATATACATTAGTATACAAGACAGTATGTGTGTACATTGGACACACATCAAAGTTACCTGGAGAGAATACAAAATATAGAAAAGATCTGTTGAATGACAGAAAATACAGACTTGGGTCATTTTCCATCTAGCTTTTTCTTTACTGTTACTTGATCGTTTTGTATGTAACTTCTTTACTCAAGTCTCACTGAGGAGAAACTTTTATGCTTTCCATTTAGAATCTGTCCTAGAATCCTAGAAAGCTTAATTTGAGTAACTTGCACTTTTGCTGAGTCCAGGTTACCTTTATATTTGTATCACATCATGCTAGAGAGGGACTTCAAGTATGATAAAAGTATTCATATAATATATATGGCTTTTTAAACCAGTGTAGGCTTAGTGTATTTCCAAGTCACTGCATACTGAATAAAATCTACATGTACTCTGGATTGTGGCAAAGTAAGCGTCTACAGTTTATAATGTCAGTTCTACTGTCTTCTGAAATCCCTTCTGTTTCTAGTTCTACTTGATTTATTATTGAGAACCCTAAAATTAAATATGTACAGTCTTGCAGGAACTGCATACAGAAGAAAGGATAACTAATTGTTCCTCAGCATGATTATCCATGTGTACACATAATCTAAAAATGAAGACATAAGCATTGTCATGTTTCAAGTGTTTTTTTGTTTGTTTTCTTCAATCTAGCATATTTTCCCTATGGATTTAAATAAATGCCAAAAAGTTGAATGGTAGCTCCAGTTTTATTCTGATGTCTGTATCATTTAGGTTTTTTTCCAGGTTAGAACTTTGCTGTATTTGCTAATTTAAAAAAAAAAAAAAAAAAAAAAAAGTGTTCCCAGTATCACCTAACAGTGACAATTACAGATTCTTTTCCATCTTTCAGCTAGTATTTATTCAGAGAGTTAATAAAGCCAGGCATGACAAAACCTTTCAGCTGCTCACTGAATAGTTTTCCTTCTTTCAACTAAGTGTAGTTCTTTCCATATTACAGCATGCATTGGTTTCTGAAGACCATTTGAGTTGAGGTATTAAGGATTTCTTAAATGCATTGCTAAAAAGTTGTATTTTTTCTGTTAAATTTCTTTCATGTATTTATTGTTTAACTGCCTCAAAAAAAGACTAAAGATTGTGGCCTGATTTCTTCTTCATTTATGAAAAACTTTCTGTTGTTACTCTTTATTTTGTTTTGCTTATACCTACCTTGGGAAAAAAGGGTACAAAGGGTTACAAAGGTTATGTTTTTAGGAGGCACATTTTATATTTCTGTTCAAAGTTCATCCATCTTTGTAGTTTTAAGAAATAACTGAATATTTATTACTGAAACAGAAGAAATACATTGCCATTTTAGTTTATAAGTAATCTGTGTAAAGTATTACTTTATCTTGAAGTTGTCTTTTGAACTGATCTTTTGGAAAAAGAGGGTTTCGGGTTTTTGCCTCTCTAATGGGATACTTGTTTTTATGTTGTTTCATTCAAATTGAGTATTTTTTTATTCTGTGTTTTAAATTACTTAAAGTTGCATTGAAGTATACAAGGTGAGTATTACTGCAATGGAAATGTTACACAGTTTTTCAAATCAGACTTCTGAAATACCTTTTCTGTTTCAGGGTTACCAGGGAATGGTTGATGGAGGAGATAATATTGTTGAAGTTTCATGGGAAAGTGTTTCAAGTATCTTGCAAGTCGTAAGTGTTATGGGGTGGGTGTGGGACCCAAACCCTCTGCCTTAAACAGGGAACCAAAATTCTAGATCCAGGCAAACAGCTGTAATTATGGATTCAAATTCTGTGATGACTGAGTGACCAGTGCATAACACTTCTAGTAGAGCCTTACAGTATGGATGTTTGATACTTAAAGATCTCTGTATGGTCTTGTGGGGTGGGTGTGGGACCCAAACCCTCTGCCTTAAACAGGGAACCAAAATTCTAGATCCAAGCAAACAGCTGTAATTATGGATTCAAATTCTGTGATGACTGAGTGACCAGTGCATAACACTTCTAGTAGAGCCTTACAGTATGGATGTTTGACACTTCTTAAAGATCTCTGTGTGGTCTTGTACTTGGTGCACAGAAATAATCTTGAAAACCTTTGTCCTAGATTTTCAACATTACATGTCATTAGACTCCTAAGGCCATATTGTCAAGCCTGTATTTAATTAAAAAGACAATATAGGGCCAAAATATGAAACAACTATGTTTCATAAGGCAAGTGTTTTGTTAAGAAACCTTGTTGGCTTCCTGTGTAAGTGGATTGAGAATTATAGTAATGGGTGTAATTACAGTACAGTTCTGCAGAGCTCAGATAATGCCAGTGACTTTGTCTGTACATTTATATTACAACGTTCTGCAAGGTGGTAATTTGGATCTTACGCTTTTCCTCAGCATGGAAATGTTGTTACCTCTTCCACAGCAGATGCTGTGTTTTGTGAAGATGCCTTATTGCTTATAGATTTTTATTTTATTTAAATAAACAAATACCCTGAATACTGTGAATTTTTTTGTCCATGTATACTTGGTTTTTTGGTTGGTTTTTTTTTTATCCTCTGTCTGCGTTGTAGAATCTATAAACATAGAATGATAGAATATCTCAAGTTGGAAGGAAGCCATAAGGATCATCGAGTCCAACTCCCTGCTTCTCACAGAGCTACCTAAAACTAAACCATATGACTAAGAGGAGAAAATTGAGATGTTGTAGCCAAGCCATACAAGAGTATAGGCAGGAGCAGGATGTAGGCATCCTATACATGTATATAGCATACATACTATAAGAAAAACACCTTTCTGAGCTTGATGGCTAGAAATTTGACAGACCAACAGTGAAACTGAGGATGCATCTTGGAAGAATTTGAAGTTGTTTTGATAAAAGATTTTTCAGCCCAACCTATACTACTGTTCAATCAGAACAAGTTGTAGTATGTTGTTTCAAATACATAGTCTCTTTTCTGCTTACAACTGTGGTTTTTTACGTATGAAAATATCTAGTTTAGATATGTTTTTTAGGCCTGATTGTTATTTTTAGAATGTCTCCATGTGGACACTTCTACTTTTTTGTCTGTGGAGAATGCTGAACTGCTTCTATTCCACTTTTTTTTTTTTCTTCTACTAGCAGCTGTTGTGTACTGCAATGTAGACAGTAAAAAAGTGCCCAGGACTGGCTTGAGAGCTGAAACACCTATTTGATAGGGCAAATTATATTAGTACAGCCTCTACAGATTGGAAACTCACATTTAGATTGGCATGACTGATGTTTTATAAGTTAAAGTGAAGGAAATGTTTGTGCAAAAGTCAGATAATCATCTCCAGGCTTGTTTGCAGCAAAAAGAAAAAAAAAAGCATTCTTAATTAATTTTACTTTTTACTGTGGCAGTAAACAAGGCAAAATTTAAACTTTTCTTGAGTGAACAACATAAAGAGAGAAGATGTGTAAATAAATTGTCTTCAGCACGAGTCCCAGCAATTTTCAGTGACAACATGCTTCAGTCTGTTCTGAAAATAATGAATTAATTTTTTTTTGGAGGAAGCTCTTTAAATCCTGGTAATAAACACAGCAGATAAATTAACAAAAGAGAAACTTCAACATTAGACTGATCTACAAGGCACAAAATGTGAATGCAGTTCTTTCTGTAATTATGTGGAATGACAATAAATGCTAATTTTGAGCTTTAGGGATACATCTTTTCTGTTATTGCTTATATATTTTGTGCTATTAGGGGGAAAATGTCAGGCTTTGATGGAGATTAATCTAATTCCTTAACTACTGAATATTGTATCACTTTTACTGTTGTCATCACATATAAGTAATAATTAGATAAGTAATTGGAATGCTACTGAAATTAATCCCAAATCTTTGAACACTTTCCTTCAAGAGTAGCTCTTTATCGGTCATTTCTGAGTGTTTTTTCCTTGGTGCGTATATCTGCTCTTGAGAACACAGTTTCCCACAGGCTTGATAATTCTTTGTTTTCCATTACTTTTTACTCACTGTAAAATTAAAGATGCAGTTTGTGCTATAAAATAACCATTCTTCATTAATCCATCTTAAAAAAAATCCAGTAAAATACTAGGTTATAGATTAAAACTGTTACAATTCCTTCTTCTAGGGAGGTACAGTTATTGGTAGTGCACGCTGCAAATCCTTTCGTACCCGGGAGGGCCGCCTGCAGGCAGCCTACAACTTGGTTCAGAGAGGAATCACCAATCTTTGTGTGATTGGTGGAGATGGTAGCTTAACTGGTGCCAATCTGTTCCGTGAAGAGTGGAGTGGACTTCTAGAAGAACTGGCACAGAAAGGTAAGTTTGTCTTTAGACCCTCTAGAATTCTAGTCCACTCTCCAGGGAAGCTATGTACCCTAAGTGGACATACACAAGTTATACATCCAGAGGATACTTCTTAAGTTCAGAAGTCAAATGCATACATTCTAAAAAATTACATGGTTCTTCGTAAAGTAGTAGGTTTTGATTTCTGTACATCCTCCCTTATGTACCATAAAGGTTCAAAAAGGCCAAGTGAGTTACTGGGCAACTGTCTGGATTTTTTCCCCCATTATTAATAATTTTCAGGGCCTGAACTTTGAACCTTCTGCTTTGAAAAGCCCTTTGCCCTCATGTCCAAACTGAGATGGTAATTCCTTTCCTACAACAAGCTGCACACTTGGTTTTTATTCAATTATGATGCTTTTCTGCCTATATGACACTTATTTTTTTAAGATCAGAATGTTAAGTGGCTGTTGCTAAAAGTGCATCCAGCCCAGTAGTTGTCTTTGATAGCATCCAAGAGAATGTATAGGGAAGAGTAAAAGAACAGAACAAGCCTATGTATTGCTGTATTTATGCTATATGTTATTCAAAATATATAAATACTCTGATAGGTTCCATCCATTTCTGTCTTCAGGACTTCCTGAACCAGATGCTGTTAGCAGTCCTTAATGAGTTTCTCTTCCATGAATGTATACAATCTCCCTGAAAGCATACAGTTTTTTGCTGACAACATGGTGTAGCGAGGAGTTCTACAGCTTCTCTGAATGATGAAGATTGTGAAGAATCTTCTCCTTCTGATTATTTTGATCCTGCTGGCTTCTAGTTCCATTTCATGTCCTATAATTTTTATATTAGAACAGTGAATGATTAATCCTGCTTCCTCTCTGTGCGCTACTCGAGATTTTACAGCTGTCTTGTTTTCCCTTCATCATCTCTTTTTCTAGATGGAAGAGTCCTAGTTTGCTTAGTTGTTCCTTATACGTAAGTTCTATACCTTTGATCATCTTTGTTGCCCTTCTCTGAACCTTTTCCAGTTCTACCATGTCCTTTTTGAGGTGGGGAGGACCACAACTGCACCCAGTATTCAAGATGAGGGCAAACCATGGATCTACACAGTAGTATTATGATCTTTGTTTTGTTCTCTATTCTTTTCCTAATATTTTCTAATATTTTGATTTTTTTTGACTGCTATTGAGCATTGAAGCTGATCTATTAATGAAAACAGCATTATTATATTATTATGCTGAAAATAGCATTATTTTGTTTGTGATGTTAGGGTACATTTTTACGTGTATTAGTTTACATTTATCTACAATGAATTCCATCTGATACTTTACCTGCTCACTGTTTCTTGCTAGTCGTCTTAATTTCTTCTCAGACAAGCCACACCTTTAGAACCCAAATAATTCAGTTTGATCAGTAAACTTTGGCAGCTTACTGCTCCTTCCCTTTTCTAGGTTATTGCTGAGCATGTTGAACAGCGCAGATCCTTGTAGAACTCCACTGGTTACCTTCCTCAGATACAAGAACTTGTATTTACTACTGCCCTCTGCTTCATATTATTTACCATTTGTTTCACTTTATTTATTCTATACAAAAGCCTTCTCTCTTATGCTGTGGCTACTTAGTTTCCTCAAAATCCTTTGGGGACAGACCTTGTCAATGGCTTTTTGGAAATCTAAGTAGAATATGTCAACCAGATACTCCTTATTCATATGATTATTAAGTCACCTTTGGAACTCTAGAAAAGGTTTGTAATGCATGTTATACATTCATAGAAAACTTTTTGATTCTTCTTCAGAAAGCTGTATTTACCTTATGGACATCAGTTACATGTTTCATTATGGTTTCTACTATTTTCTCTAGTATAGACGTTAAACACACTGATATATAGTTCTTAAATCCCATATTAAAAATTTGGCATTATATTTACTACAATCCCATCCACAGATACTAAGGTGGTTTTAAGCGCTAAGCAGCTAAGGTATTTCATCCTTGAGATCCTTTAGAGCTCTTGGGTGATTCAGCACTTTCACTGATGTCTTGGGAGGCGCAGACTATGACTTAGAATAGGAGCTTTTCCATTCTATTTGCTTATTAATCATGAAATCAGAGCCTTTCAGTGTTGCAGAAGAGAAGTCTTCAAAAGTTTAATGCTGGCTTTTGATTGTTTACATATGCCCATAATCACATCCAGTTTGCCTCCTTTTACTTCTTCATTGCACGTCATAGGCTGAGACTGCAATCTGACTGCTATTGTTTAAGTCCATACCATCAATTTTAAGCTTGTTTACAAAACTTGATAATCTGTTGACACTTTGAAATGGACTGAAAGGCTCTTGTTTCTTTCCTTACTGTAAGGAGTTCTATGTAGGATTCTTTTGTTTGGATGTTGGCTTTTGTTTGTAGTTTTGACTAACCTTGTTACCTAAAATATCTAAACATAATTTAATGTTTGGATATGTTTCATTTACAAAAGTAGAGCAACCAAGCAATATGTCTAAATTTTTTTTTTTTTTTAATATGACACCTCTTTCTCTGGATACTTCTTTACAGGAAAGATTGATGAAGAGGCTGTTAAGAAATATGCTTACCTTAACATTGTGGGGATGGTTGGATCCATAGACAATGACTTCTGTGGCACAGATATGACCATAGGTACTGACTCAGCTTTGCACAGAATAATTGAAGTTGTGGATGCCATCATGACCACTGCACAAAGGTAAATTGTGCATATTATCGAAAACTATAACAAATATACAGTTGTCCGTGCTTCAATTCTTTAAGTTTCCTATTGCCTTACAATAGTGGAGAATATAAGTTAATTTTGAATAGAAGTTAGGTAGCTGGTATTTGTAATATTTCTAGAGTGGGAATAAAAGCTCTTTTTGGCTGCATGTTTCAAGTGTCTCAGTTGTTTTTTTTTTTCTTAGTAACTGTTTTTCCATTGTTCCTGTCACGGGAGCACCTCAAGCATCTGACTGTAGAGGCTGCCTCAGCTTTAGGGGCAGACTTTGGTTTTTTAGTGTTTTTAGTCTTTCTCAGACATACTCTTTTAGAGAAAATCCAGACAAGTCACACCTTGGATAGTACAAAGTAACATGTTTGTATATAAGCTTTTCCTAGGTAAAATTTAAGCATATATTTTTTTTAAACAGCTATATTATTACAGTTCTTAACTATGAGTCTGCATCATTTACATTTCTAGTAAATGTTCACCTCTTCCCTCCTAACTGCCCTTACATGTTTTAGAAGAAAGTAGTAGTGAAAATGAATTATGTGTTGGAAGATATGTAATTTTAAATACATTGTTTAATGCAGCCTTCTGTTTTGCTAATGAAGTCTGTGTTTGGTAAGCACGGCAAACACAGGCTGTTTCCTGGTATTGATTTGGATTGAACTGGATTTTTGGGTTGCAGTATTACAGTTAATTTGTTTTCTTATTGTTACAGCCATCAGAGGACATTTGTTCTGGAGGTTATGGGGAGACACTGTGGGTATGTATTGTCTTCAGCAGTTTATATCTTGTACAAATATAATTATGAGAGATGAAGAAATCTGAACCATGAATGTCTAATTATTTGTTATGTTTATTAGGTATCTAGCTCTTGTTAGTGCCTTAGCCTGTGGTGCAGATTGGGTGTTTATTCCTGAATACCCACCAGAAGAAGGCTGGGAAGATTCAATGTGTGTTAAGCTTTCAGAGGTAACCTATTACTATGGGATTTCATGATGTCCTTGCAGGTATTTGTTTGAAAACAGTGATTTAAAAATGTGATCAGGACTTTCAGCAGATCTTTGCTTCTAGTGTGACAGATAGTCCTATTTGATCTTAAACAGTTCTTCTGCAATTGTTTTGAAAAATTATATGACCTACTCTAGGAATTACATAAAACTATTCCTACATAAGCAGTTGTGCGTACCTTTCCTCATTAATTTGATTTAAGGCATTCCACTTCATCTATGAAAAGATAAAATGTGAGAACAGTGAAGTGATCAATTATAAGAAATATTTGTCAAATCCTAGCAGCTTAATGTATAGCAATTGATTATAAAATGGTGGTGTAAATTTCTTTCAGTTTTTTTATTATATAGATGTCATTTTATTATAGAATCGTGCACGGAAGAAAAGGCTGAATATTATTATTGTAGCTGAAGGAGCTATTGATTGCCACAACAAACCTATAACGTCAGAGAAGGTTAAGGATGTAAGTGTCAACGCCCTTGTGATGTACTTTCTGTTTGTTCTTAACGTGGGGCTTGTTACTGACAATAACATTTCTGTAACATAAATCTGTCCCTGTAAAGTAGCGTATCACACGCTTTGGTTGTATTTTATACTTGTGCTTTATTATCTGAATCCATAGTCCGCTTAAGGTGGCATTATTTCAGTGGCTGTTAATTAGAACTTTTTCTCCATGTAAAATGAGACAACAGTCTAAAACATGGGTGCCTTAATTGGTAGTCTGAAATGGGCTCAGATCAGTAATTGTAATGCTATTTTACGTTATATTTCTTGTAAGTTTTTAATAATGGTTTGTCTCACAGTGAAGTTATACTGTAATTTGGACAAAGTCTTGTCACTTTTTTCTAAATGATTGTTTTGCCTAGAATTTCATTGGTGTTGGAGATTAAGAAAAACTTCTGAGCTGAAATTGACCTGCTTTTCTTCAAAAGGATCCCTTAAGAAAAGAAGTTGAAAAATAGTCAGTCATTGGCAGGAAGGACCTATGACACTTTGACTTTACCTGGGGTTTATCTGTCTTGTGACTATGAAGTTTTATTTTCCTTAGCTGTCAGTTTGAGAGTAATCTTTGACTCTTAATTCAGAATTGCAGTTTTACAAGGTCAAATTTAGCCCCAAGTTGTGTTAATTACACATACGGCAGATAGCTATTATGCATTTATGGAAGGAGCATTACTTACTTGCTACAAATTTCAGCCAATTTCAAAAACTATAAATATCCGGGATAGAAGATTTTGTAAATAACTTAATTTTTTTCTGTTTTATAGAATCCATCACTTATTCCTAACCTTCACTGAAGGTGTATTAATAAAACATGTCTTTCTGTGACTTTAGATTTGTTACCTAAAGAGGAAATGGAAAGAAAGTCTGACTAAAATAGTTTTACCATTTTTACTGTGAGTTTTAAAATGCTTTGTCAATTAAGGTTAAAAGTAATTTTCACTAATTACTCAGAATCGTTTGGAATGTGTAATCTTGCAAAAAGATGAAATATAGAGTGAATAAAATACTGTAATTGAACTTCTTTCAAGTAGTCTAATTATAATGTTTAAACCTGTTTTTTATAAGGCTGAGTACTGTGCAAAATGAAGCCATTGTAACTGCAGTGAAAGCAATGCAATCTAAGCCACTCTTTTGCTGTTATTAAATAAAATGTTTGTTTAGATTAGGAACCTGGAATTTAGTTCTAGGTTAGGAATAAACTGAAGACTGGCTAAACTTCTGTAGTATTTTCACTACTGTTGACATACTAATGTGTAGTAGATGTAGAATTTTATTATTCCAAGAGCATATAAAGCAGAGCAATGCTAACACATGCATATATAAAATAATTATGATAATGAAACGACTTTATTTTGAAATTCTCTGCAGCTTGTGGTTCAGCGGCTCGGTTTTGACACCCGAGTAACTATTTTGGGTCATGTGCAAAGAGGTGGAACCCCTTCAGCTTTTGACAGAATTTTGGTGAGTGAACCTAAAATAATTACTCATGGCACCACATGGTACAACTATATTTGATTATTTATTTGGGGGTGGGGTAATTCTTCACCTAATTAACTTGACAAATCCAATTTTCGTCTCCTGTTAACTATCTGAAGAGCTCAAATTCAGAACAGTGAAGCACTTTGTGTAAAGGAATCTATATTAGAATTAAAAAGCAAAGCTGCAAGAAAAATCTTCCATACTTTAAGGGTATTAAACAGACTGTGACGTTTTCACCTACCAAGGAATAATTGGTTTCAGCTTGATTTACAGAGAAATTATGACCATTCCTGTGATTGGAGGCCTTTTACTTTTAAGTGCTTGCTTGAACACTCAAACATTTATCTCTTTTCAGGCAAGTCGTATGGGTGTGGAAGCTGTGCTTGCCCTTTTAGAAGCTACTCCAGCTACCCCTGCCTGTGTCGTGTCCCTGTCTGGAAACCAGGCTGTCCGCCTGCCTTTGATGGAGTGTGTGCAGATGGTGAGTTTCTGGCAAAAAGCCAATTTATAGTTATTCATTAACTACAACAGACCACTGTGTACAATAATTGTCTTTTGTCATTAAAACACTGATGGGAATGTGTGCAGCAATTTCCCACATTGGGAATAATGAACTTCGTGTGTGTTCTCTATGTGTTATTACTTATTAACAAACTGCCAACAAACAAGAAATAGATATATTTTAAATTTGTTTTAAAATGTCATCTCAGATCTTCTCATTTTATTACTACAACAAATTCTACAGATGCTTGCATCCATTTACACATCATATGCAACACTGGTTTCCGCACTAAAACTGTTCAGCTTAAACTGAAAAAAAAGAAAACGCAAAATAGATAGGTTGATTTCTCCCCCCACCTCCTTTTTCCCAGGAAGGCTTCATGTGTCTGCTTCTACTTTGTTCTTCTCCTGTCCAGTGAAAGTTTGCTATGATAAGAGGTAGCTTATAAATTAATGAAATGTCAATGTTTCTTTTTTCACTTTTGGAAGCTATTTCGGAATGATCTATTTACTGGAATATATTAAATAATCAACTTGTGTTTTTTAAACACATTGAGTAATGAACTTGTTTTTTCAAGACGCAAGAAGTCCAGAAAGCCATGGATGAGGGAAGATTTGTTGAGGCTGTGAGGCTTCGTGGAAGGTATGGCCCATAACTTCTATCAATCTATTTGCACTAGAAAAGATGAATTGCTTTGCTGTCCTACTGGCATTTGAAACTTTATTTTAACTAATTTAATATCTATATGCTTTTATGTATTTGAGAATAATAGAGGTGACAGAAGAGTTGCTTAAATATAATAGTTGAAATTCATATTCCCATAAAAACATGTGAAACGAGAACTAGTTCAGTACTGTGTCAGGCTAGTGACTGATACTGGGGTAACTAGTCACAAAGAAAAGAGCTGCTGTGTTGTGTGAGCTGACTGGCAGGAACCATATGTTTGTTATTCAAGATTTTCAGGTGAATCCCATGAGCTTCTTTGTAAGTAGGTGGTAGCTTTCCAACGGTAATGTTGGAGGGAGACATTCTGCACTCTATGTGACAACAGAGTCATTTGATAATAAAATGCTTTATCACCAGTCTATAAAACTCTATTGACAGCTATGGAGTTTTTTTATATTTTCTTACAATTGTCTTACAGGGCTGAGTATTTTACAGTGTTCTCTCATTTCCAGTTTTTATTGTGTTTTGCATTTGTAATAACTTTAGTCCAAATATTATATACCTGTTTTTAAAAGTTTAAGAAAAATTCAAGTGTTTCTTTAAAATAACTATGAGTTGAAAAATTTACTGTTTTATTTATCTGATTTATTATCTTACTTATTTAGGAGCTTTGAAAACAACCTTAACACCTACAAATTACTGTCACACAAAAAACCAGATGCTGAGCTTCCAAAGGTAAGGGGGTGTTTTGAGTGTGCAATGCATGTCTGCTTTTGGGGTATCTTAATAAATAGTGTTTTTCTTCTTTTCCTCTCATCCTGCCTTAGTACTCTCTTCTTGCTATGGGATATTTTATAAAATTAGTTAGATATTGTAATGGCAGAAAGATGTTTGCAACAATTTTATTCTACTAATAACTAATTTTAAAAAAAAGTGAAATACCATTCTAACTAGAAAATTTCTGGCTAGATGGTTTGTTTCTGCCTTGGGTATATGTCTGGTCCCAGTTCCTTTGGTGTCTGTTCCTAATAGGAAACGCTTTAAAAACTGACATAGCCTTAAAACGTGTGGTACTGTGAAGGATGCTGAGTGCTCCTGTTTAATATTATACTGTCAGCTTGTCTAAAAACTTGGCTGGTTCTTTTAAATTAAAGTTGTCGTCTGCTCTGCTTTGCATGGTACTGATGATACACCTAACTGCTGTGGTGCTAGAAACAGTTTCTACTCTTTTGGCTATTCTGGGTGTTTTTTGTGCAAAACTACTGCTTTGATAACATGAAGCTGGTTCAGTAACGCAGGGTATTTTTTGTTTCTTGCACCTAGCTGAACTAGAATATAAAACCTGAATAACTTAACCTGCAAACCAAATGAAAATGTGATAGTCTTATTAAAAACAACCATTCTTTTTTTTAAACTGTTTGTTTCTATGTGATATGCTGCAAATGGGGAAATATGTGTATGTACCTTCTTGTTAACTTTAAATTTTGGATGGTTTTAGGGGCTTTGAAATTTCCTTTCTTACATTCCAATATTTATCAACTGTGTATGATGGACAAATTAACCACAGTGTAGAAATTGAAGTGCTTATTAATATTATTTTTAATCTTGCAGACTAATTTTAATGTGGCAGTTTTAAATGTTGGTGCCCCTGCAGCTGGAATGAATGCTGCAGTGAGAGCTGCAGTGAGAGTTGGCATAACTGAAGGCCATAAAATGTTTGCTGTCATTGATGGATTTGAAGGCTTTGCTAGAGGGAAGGTCAGTATTACATGTGTGGATTACACAGTAGTATGTACCCTATTCCACACCACCACCTTTATTTATGTTCTTAGAAGGTGCTCTATCACAACTGTTGCGGGAACTGATTCTATAAGTTCTTTTATTTCATAAAGATATATAAAACCTAATTTTGTAACTGTGTTTCTCAACTATTCTAGTCTATAGATTCATTTATCTTAAATATTGCTAATCGCACACTGTAGAGCTACAAAATTAGTTCAGATGAATCCTACCTTCAAATTTTGGTAAATTTTTAGTATATGGTAGGTTTTCTACAGAACAACACAAGAATCACTGATTCTGTGTAATGACTTGTTGCATCTGTGTTCCTTTGCCATAAGAAACTTTGCAGTGGTGCTTGTTGAGAGAGGAAGTTTTTTTTTTTAAATTTTTATTTGAGCTCTTCAGAAATAGATTTTTTCTGTTTCCCTCTTTTAAATCCTTAGTATCAGTTGATATACTGAGGAGAAACTGGATACAAGACTAGTGATTTCTATGCCTCCCTGGAGCCATAGGTCCCAAAACTAACTTCAGGGACCTAGTTTTAGATTTTTGTGTTTCACATTCAGTAGGAGAGGATGTCAAAGTAGGTGGTATGAATTATGGGATTATGGTGTATGAAACAAGGAGGCAGGGTTCATCATGATCTGGAGGAAGAAAGAACGAATAGACAGAATGGAAAGGGATTGGTAAGAATTCAAGAGAAATTAACTTTGTCATTTGATGCTGCTTTTGTTCTTTGCCAAGTTAATTTCTGGTGCTGTCTATGCCCAACAACTTATTCCAAGAGCTTTACATTAAGTAGTACATGGTGTTTGCTGCACGTCAAGAGAAGTAGTTGGATAATTATGTGACGGAATCTCCTTTTTTACTTTTATTCAAAGATAAAGGAAATCAGCTGGGGAGATGTTGGAGGCTGGACTGGTCAAGGAGGATCAATTCTTGGTACAAAACGGTAACATCAATATTTTGCCAATTGATATGATGAATTCTAGTATTTTATGTAACCAGGGTATGATTCCATGCTCTTTTCCTTCCACAGAATGTTTAAAGGTTTTTGGTTTTGTTTTGTTTTGGTTTTTTTTTTGGTCATACTACAGCTTGGGTATCTTTATAGTACTGTACCAGGTCTGAAGCGAGAATGAGAATGGGAGTTGGGACTCAACTTAAAAATTTTCTGGGGTCCTTACACTTAAAAGCATTGCTAACCTGTAGTTTCTTTACAGTTGATG
Source organism: Pterocles gutturalis (assembly GCF_000699245.1). Lineage (NCBI taxonomy): Eukaryota > Metazoa > Chordata > Aves > Pterocliformes > Pteroclidae > Pterocles > Pterocles gutturalis. Next base: position 45,724 of record NW_010105989.1, on the reverse strand, counting down.
TGATTCGTTACTGGTTGTCAGGAAGAGTTATTTGTATGGATAAATATGTAAAACAAAAAATATTTCTCAGCTTACTGTTTCAGCTTAGTAGTTAGTTCTTATTGCTGCAAAGTCTGTAAATTGTTTTTATTTTTCTTTTTTGGTTTAATAATTTTTAGTACTCTTCCTGCAAAATATTTGGAGAAGATTGCTGACCAGATGCGCACTAACAACATTAACGCCCTTATGGTTATTGGTGGATTTGAGGTACACTGAAATGTCTAATTATGTCTAAAGTAGAGTAGAATTCCTAACAAAAAGAATAGAACATTTTAATTTTTACCCAGTCTTCATGTAAAGTGCATTTGGTTGTATCTATATTTGATGCACAACACAAATGGCGGTTAGGATCAGAAGTATTGCTGCTCACTGATTCTGTGGGAAGTTGGCATTCAAAACAGTGACTAGTAACTGGAAAACAGGATGTGCTAAATGGATAAATAAGGTGAGATAGGATGATGGTATTTTTTTTATTTTTTAAAAAAAGAAAACATTAATTACTTCAGTATAAACTGGAACTTGTACTACTGTAGAACGTACTTCCAGAATTTCTTGACCTTTAGTAGCAATTGCACTGTGGTCCCTTATTTAAACCACTCTTTCTCACATAGTGCATTTCAAAATCTGTTATTGATCTAGAGAAGTATATTCATTCATGTTCATTTTACCAAAATAATAAATTTTTGAGATCTTGATTCATGAAAGGATTTTGCCAGCTCTTCCCAGAGAAGAATGTGCTTAATGCCTCTTGATAAGGAATGAATCATCCATTTTTTCCGACCTGTTAGTTATGGCCCTAGTTCAGGAATATTAACATTTTAAATGAGGAGCAACAGTACCTAAAGTTTGCAGTATGTTTGTGTTGTACAAAGCACTTTGTTATGTCTAAATTATATATTCCCTTGAAAATTAATGTTCTATTTATTGTTTGTCTTCAAATGTATACATCTTTTAAATGCTTTTTTTTTTTGCATGTGTTAGATTTTAGTGACTTGCTGAAGTGTGCTGTGGTAGAAATGGCTCCCCCTGTGGCCCTTTCCATTTTGTCACTCCACAGTTGCCCTTATTTTATTCATCCTAATTTTTCATCCAATGCCTGTGCCCAACAGGCCTACCTCGGACTTCTGGAATTGTCAGCTGCCCGAGAGAAATATGACGAATTCTGTGTTCCAATGGTTATGGTTCCTGCAACTGTATCCAACAATGTACCGGGTTCAGATTTCAGCATTGGTGCAGATACTGCTCTGAACACTATAACTGATGTAAGTCACTTCTGGTGTGTGCACTTACTAACAAAGCAGTTCTGGTTAAAACTGACTAAATTGGCTGGAACGGGATATTTTTATAGACCAGAACTTTGGAAATGTGATCTGGAAAATGGTACAGTTACTTGATATAGCCACATTCATGATACGTATTTAAAAAAGGGAAGGTTTAGGATCCCAACTGCTTCCATTAGGTTTTCTCTGAGACTACAATGACATGTAAATTTGTAAACTGCAAAATAAGATGGCATATATCTATTGTATATGGAAGAAAGAAACCAAAGCTAAGACTTGATCATTTGATGCACTTTAGAGAAAAAAAAATCCCTGTTACACGTTTATATCAGTATACTCAACTGTAAAAAAATGCTGAGCGAATGCTGTTCTGTTAAGAAACAGATCCTTGTTTGTATATATAATATCTTAATTTCTCTAGTAGAGAATGTAAGATCCATATTTCTCTAATGATACAAATTCCATGTATTCTACTAATAAACAGATTTAACAAAAAAGTTGAGACATATTATGAAGTATTTTTTTAAAAAATCAAATCCAATAATACGATGTAAGTTAAAGATGGATTGATTATTACTAAATGCAGTTGGATAGAAAGAGCATTGTCAAACAACACACAAATGAAATTGTCAGGCATGCACATTTACAGTTCATCTGAATCACTTAAACATTAATCCATCATACCTCTACTGAGAAGAGCAATTCTGTTTCTATATGTTCCGACATAATTTTGTCTGTGAAACAATAACAGTAACATTACACTTATTTTTTTTGTTTGTTTGTTTTCAGCGTAATCTGTGGACACATGTACTGCAGATTCAGTTGAAGAGTGTCCATAGTTTAAAACACAGCAAAGACCTAATGAAGCATTTGTTTTCAGAATGGAATTTACATTGCACTTAGAAAGAAGAAACAGAATTATTTCATAAAGTGCTTATGAATTACAATAAATTGCCTTATTATGTTACAAGTTCCACTTTCTGATTTTTATCTCCAGCCATGTCAGAGCCAGAACGTAGAATTTTTTCACTGATTGTACACATTGAGCTACATTTTTAAAAGTGAAAAATAGCAATCATGGTGCTCAGTAGGAAAAGAATTTCATGGTGCTTTTGACAATGAAATGTCAGCTCAGCTCTTCTATCACTTAGATGTATTTGAAGATTTTAATCATGATATTAATTTCAGAAATTTGAAGGATTCCTCAAATGCTATGAACTTCAAGAGCACTAACGTAATTTTCACCTGTTTTGGTTTTGTTTTTTACCATGCCAACATAAATATTTTTATCTGCCACAAAATAAAACCTTCAGTTAGGAAATTTCAGTTTCCTTAACTATTGCCTTGAAAAAGACTGTAAGCTAACTAAAACTTAGCTTGAACATATTCTTTATAGACAACATAGGTTATAAATGTTGATCTTTCCAGTTCTGGTAAATAAAAATATCTCTGCAAAGTGATTTGGTCACAAATTAAGGTGAGTAAAATGATTGTGCATAACACCTACTTTTCTTCTTCTCTTTTTTCTTCTTAAGCTTTGTTTACCTAACTTGCTTCTTTTATAGGTTATTTCACATAGAGTGGGATGTATCATAGTCAGGCTCTCTCTTGTTGTTGTGTTTTGCTTTATACTTAGGTTTCTAGATATCATTCATCTTTGTTAGATAATAAAATGTCACTATCTCCATATTTTCAATGCAGTAGTTGAAAACTTTTCAAGCTGATTTTTTTTTACTAGCATTTTTCATCTTGTTTTTGCATTTTATTTTGCCTAGATTTTTCTCTGAAATAAGTATGAAATGTAATGACTTTGTGAGATTCAGATTCAATCCAATGGAAAATTATTTTTTTGGGGGGTGGGAGGGAGCAGATTTTTGTGTTGGGAAAACATTTCTGCTTGGTATCTTTTCAGTTTTCTGCTCTGATTGTTTCAACATGATTCACTAAAACTGATAATTAAAGATGTATCCTTCCATTCCTGTCTTCTGTGTTAAGGTCAGGTTCAATAGGGCTAGTGCCCCCTGTTAAGTGTGACTGATAGACTTGATACAAGTCGTACAATTGACTGCAGTAAGTTGGCAATGGACGTGAATGTCCATTATATCTAGTTTTTAGCTTTTTTTATTCTTGTTGCCACTGTTAGGTGAATAAATGCATCATAGTTTCCAGTGCTCTCAGATTCGTATCTCTTATGAAGACCAAAATGTCATCACACTTAGTTTTTCTGTAGTGCTGTTCTTCCTTCTATGTTCTTGACAACTCTTAGTAAGGTAAGTACATCTCTGCTGGGTAATGAGGATTTGGTAGTGTTTGGCATTACTGGACGCTTGTCAATGTTAGGTTATCTGAAACTTGTCAAGGCATGTAAATGTACCTTGAGACATTTCCAGATAAAATGTATTAAGATGCTTCATTTGAAATGAAAAACAAAAAAAAAAACCCAGGCAAACAGACACAACTTCTGAACAAGAGATTAGGCAAGAGTGTGTTTTTCCCTAAGTCATAGATAGCGGATGCTGCATTTCTCCATATTTGGAATTTAGATTCTATAACAGGTTCTATGGCCCATTTATGCTCCATTTTTCCATTTTTGTTTTAAAATAAGGCTTGTAATCAGTTGAATGGTAGAATTTGGTTTGTCTTTTGAAGAGTGTTTTAAATTTATCTTATGCTGTACTTTTCAGTTTTCAGAATATTAGTGAGAACAATTGTCAATGAATACCCCAGAATATAAAATACCTAGGGAAAGCTGGAGGCTTCTGTACCTGAAAAAGGTATGCTTAAGGCTTGTATATCCAGATATACAAAAGAAATTGTTTAGGATTGCAGGATAAGAACGTGAACTTACAGTTTTTCTTTAAAAAGAAGAATCAGTAAAATAACCACTGTAATAAAAATACCTATATTCTCAACTTCATGTTGCTAATCCAGTGAAGTGAATATAATTTCAGGTAGCAGACCTCTGGAATGTGACAACAAAGTAATGTTAGTTTTTTTCCTACATAACCATGAAGGATAAAAACTTATTTTTAAATGAAAGTTGCATTACTTAATATTGATCAAATGGGCATTAGCAATACATTTTGCAGGTGGAACTAAAAAGCAGAAAACTACTCTATAATTAAGCAGAATTAATAAAAAGGTAGAGTCTTTCAGCTACAGAGCATGGGAAGAGAATGGTAAGGATGAAAATTTAATTTGAAAACAAAGCTTACTGATGAGCTAGAGGAAACTGATGGAAGGAGAAATAAACCAGAAAAAGGTATGGAAGGAGATTTGTTTGATTTAAGAGATGTAGAAGTAAATAGGGAAATGAAAAGAAAGGGTATCAGCTAGATATGGAGAAAAATATAACCTGAAGAAGGAAGATGCTGAAACTCTCTAATGTGTTTCTTTCAGAGTCTGCCTTTTCCTTTCATCAAAAGGAAGGGGGTACAGGTTGATCAATTTTTTTTTTTTTTTGAGGAAGAGAATAGCTAACAGCCACAAGAAAACCCTTTTTCCACTAAGGAGCCAATAAAGCTATGGTCAGATTGCCTTAATGTAGTCTTCATGCAGTTTCCTTGAAAAACACAGATATCCTCGCAGTGCTGGTACTAGCATGTGTGGCTGAAAATTAGCCTGGCCAAGCTAGCTAACCAAATAAGTAAGCATCCAGTTCAGTCCTAGCAACAGCTGGATGCAGAGCTAGGGCAGTAAATCCATCCCTTTCAATGGCCATTTACATTTAGATCAACATAAATTCAACAAATCACAGTTAGCATGTATTTTTATAAAACATCCTTGTTTGTGGCAATACCCTTTTAAATAACACAAATATGATAAGAGAGTGTGGCATGATTAAACTGTTTATTGAGATAGTACAGTATCTCTATATGATCTTACTGCAGGGCTTCTTTAAAAAAAGGCTTGAAAAGCGATTATTAAAACTATCAATCGCTTTCACACAAGTGAAACACATCAATCACAATCAATACCCTTTATAATCATTAAGTGACCCTTTATTGAAAGCATATTCATGTTTTGCTCCAGTGATATGAAGATGTTGCATATGATCATCTAATGCTCATGCTTGGTGAAGGTATAGTCTTTGGATATGTTTGCTGAAATCACTTGCATCAAATAAAATGGTAATATTTGATGCAAGTAAAACATATCTTAACTGCATCTTAACATATCATAAATGCAGACTAACCAATTGTGTTAGTTATTGTTCTAAATCTCCCTTCAACTTGGTTTCCCATAAGTCTCAATCTAAAGCTTTTTAGAGAAACTCATGTTTTGCAGATCTCCAGGAAGCCATGTGGTTTTACCAATCCACTGTGACTCAGTGTATATCTTTATTTTTTCGGTAGAAACAAAATTACTGAGGCAATTACTGAAATCTTCTCAGTGAAGTCTCATCCACTCAAAAACAACAACAACAGAAAAATCCATTTATTGTCCCTCTGGCTATACTGCTTGTCAGAGCTAGAGTCTTTCAGATTGTATTTCAGACTTAAACTGGAAATGCATTGTAGCACTGAGTTTAACTGAAAGTTGCACTTACGAAATACATGAGTAGAGATAGACTTCAGAAAGTAGTGTGTCCTTCGTGCACCTACCCCCATATGTCCTGTCCTCTCACTGAACAGGATCTGCTTTATCTGCGGAAAAAGATCTAGAGAGCAGAACTCTCGGAGGTGAATTTTTTCCCCATCGCTTTCTCCTAACTTATTATTTAAATCTGTCACAGGTATTTGTGGAGATAGCTTGATAGCTATCTGATAATTTGATCTGCAATAGTTTGCTTCTCTGAACTGATCTGAGAAATTGAAGAGATGAGACTTCTGTGCACATCAGTCATTTCTGGGAGAAAGAGCTTAAGAAAAACATCATACGTAATTAGGCTTTCTTGTGGAGAGTTATTACATAGGCAGTTTGAAAAATTGCCACACATCATGAAAGATGCTGATTAGTTTAGATTAGGAAAAATTGGAATATTGTAACTAAAAAATATGTTCACTGACTTAAAACAGCTGCACAATCTTAACCTTCAAGTATTATATTGACATCTATTAGGTACACCTAATCTTTTCCACATGATGACTTATTTTGTAGTGTTTGGAATCTTCCCAGGGACCTACAGCTGCTTTTCAAAGAATCTTTGAACTATACTTGCAAACTTTAATTCATCCATGTGCACATGTTCCTGGATTTTTCTGGGCCTATGTCCAGTCTATGTGTGTGGAGGCAAATGTGTGATGTTGATAGACTCTTGGAAGGCATAGGCAAAACTTCTTTTCTTTTTCCTTGGTGGAATTAGGTGTGTGTCTTGACTTTGTAGGATAACATAGTTTTTAAACAAGCTGCTTTCTTTAAGTATTTCCTTCAAGTTGTAGGTGTTTTACTAGCTAACTTTCTAAACTGCTTAACATGTATCAAACTTGTTCTTTAAGTGGTTTCTTGTGGAATGATTTCTGGTCTACCTTTATACTGTCTTTCTGCCTAACTGCTGGAAACCTCTATGCTGTGTACACTTCACGTACCATCTGTATTAACATGCACTAATCCTCTGCATTTCTTCAAAGAGCATTGTGCCAATGCAACCCCAGTGCACTGTTGTGGTATGTACAGGATATGCCCTCTCCCCCCGTCTCCCCTCCCTGCAATAATCTCACCAATTGTATTTATGTGGGCCAGTGGACAGTCACGTTTACCCTCACATGCAAGGAGTCATTAGCAGAGCAATCCAAAGCCGAGGAATGTATCACTCATACTTGTACCACTGCTTCAGGCCTATGAAAGTTGTCTGCAGCTACACGAGGCACGTTCCCGCTTTGAGGAGTTTTGCGTACCTATCTGTGTGTTGCCTGCTACTATTAGCAACAATGTGCCAGGCACAGACTTTAGCATTGGTGCTGACACTGCCTTGAATGCTATTGTGGAGGTAAGACTGCACATCTTTTAAAAGTTAAGATGATGAAATGCATAAGATGAGGATACCTAAAGACCTTGAAATGTATAGTTTTCTAAAATAATTCATTTACTGTGTTATTTTATGTTTTATAGTTAAGAAGTTTTCCAAGATTGATTAAAGATTAACCTAATAAAAATTAATTATGTTGGATATTTAACTTCTGGGGACTCTGTTTTGTTATCCAAGACTGCTGCATTAGTGTTTAGGTCATTTGCATTTACTGAGAATAAAATATTTTGCTCGGTTTGATTTTGTTTTTAATCTTATCTAGCTCCTCAGTGTAACTTAGGTGAAAAAAGAAAGCACATGTTTTATAAATAAATGCACATTTATTGCATGGGCTAATGACTGAGCTCAGTGCAGCAGAGCGTTTTAAGTACGCGGTTAACAATAAACACATGAATAATCCCATGGACTGCATTAGGCTTAACATATATTAAGTGCGTATAAATACATGCATAGTATAAGCAGTTAAGTCTGTCACTGATGCTAACTAAACACTGTGAGGCTGTGAATTAGTTTTCCATTTCAGTCAGAACAATCAGTTTTCTGGTTTTAGGCTGCCATAGCTTTTTCCATGGGTACAACTGCTAAATGAAATCTTTAAGTCCTTTACTATCCTATTGAGTCTGCTGTAGCTGCAGGAAAGGGAACTCAGTTGAGGTATAATGCAAACAAATGAGTAAACCTCCGAACAACTCTGGGTTTTATCAAATCCCTCATTATCAATCCATATAAGTAATTATGTAGTCATTGGCCAAGAAAGTCAGAATAGAGATACGGGGGTCTGAGAAATGCAGGTTTGTTTTCCTGCTCTGATACAGTGTTATTTATATAGAATGAAGAAGCTCCAGTAGATAATTGAAAGAGCTGTATCAGAATATATTATGGCTTGGTCTTCGGGAGATGCAATACAGCATCCCTGAGGCGAAGATGACCTAAAACGTAGTGTGGCTAAATTGTAGCAACACGTTCATAGGCAGGACACAGGTACGTCTACCACTCCATTACCTGCTTTCACCTTACGTACTTCTATAAATGTCAGGCTAAGTCTGCTGATTATGACTGATAACTGCTTCTAACAGTGATGTGCCTGTAAAAGTGAAAACATAAAAACACAATGGGGGAAAAAAAATCACAGAATCATGGAATGGTTAGGGTTGGAAAGGACCTTAAAGATCATCGAGTTTCAACCCCCTGCCATGGGCAGGGACACTTCTATATTGGTGCTTCCTATTATTTCACTGGTTTTTTTATTAATTTTAATTGCAATTTGTACAGCTTTCAGTAATGCTTTCAGTAAAAAAATAAAATAAAAATGGTTGTATCTATTGAATTTCATTATGGTTAGAATGGTTTTGTTTACGTTATAAATAAGCACTTATGAAGTTTTGAATATCAGATTTTTCATGAAGCTGGCTCAGTTCATATGAAATCTCCACAGCATGGAATTCCAAAGAATACTCAAAAAGAGTCACCACGCCTCCATGTTTAAAACTTCCGAAACCTGCATCAGGCATTTGAGCTTTGGCCTTTCTAGCCCATGGTGTAGTATATCAATTAGTGATTCTTTAAAATCCATCTGTGCCATTTTTGTATTTCAGTATTTCTGTTACAGTCATTCTGAGAGACCAAGAATAGTAGAAAGTTTCTACTACATCTCTTGTATAGTCAAAAATAGAAATCCTTCTAAATAAATCTAAAATGAGTATTCTCAAAAGTAAGTAATGATTTACATCCTTGCTTAGAACATAGAGCTTCTCAAAAAGCAGGAAATTTTATTCTACTACCAGCAGCTGGACAGCTTTTTTAGAAAGCTTGACATTTACAGATCTTTTAAGTCTCTCAAAATGAAGGAAATCTTCTCATGTGTATTTATTTCTTCAGTTTCTAAACCCAAGATTTTTATATGATAACCTAAACACATAATACCCATCCAGTTCCAAGCAGCTTTTTAAAAATGAGTTAAAATTGGTTCAGGGTTGCATCTGCCACTATTAAAAGTAATGGGGATTTTTATGAATTTGTTACTGTTTACCATATGATTGATGCCAGTATTGTGCAAAAATTCTTAAGAAAACACATCTGGAAGAGGAAAGTAAAGTCCTTGAGGGCATTGTAAAATCCAAGACAGGTAAAAGAAAGTGTCATTTTGAAAAACTGCTGAAGTTTCAACAGAAGCTTCTGTGATGTAGTTTGTTACAGGGAGAATTCCTGCTTAGGGTAACAGAATGTCAATCCATATTCTGAATAAATTCATGTGAATTCTGCACTTGTGTGTGTATATGTGTATGTATGCATACACATAATATGCATATATGCAAATATATAAATAACATATGTATAGTTTAAATTACATGTATCTTTTGGTAGCTGGCCTAAATATATTGGTTTTAAGCCTTCACTGCATTAAACCTTATGATGTTAGAAGTTGTAGTCTTATTATTTTGTTTTCTTACATATCAATTCATTATTTGTTCTGTAGTCTGTTAGGTATATTTTTAAAGACCATATTACTCACAATCTTAATTTCAGCTTGAAGTATTACGTTGAGTTAGCTGAATGAAGGTTCTAGTTGTAAATATCTGTGGAACAGAACTATTTCAAATATTACAGCATCTGTAGTTACTAATTCAGAAAAACAGTAAGGCATAGTGATTTTCTGATGTTATCATAACTCAAGTTTCAAGATTATGAACTTCGCAGATACTTTTATTTCTCATTTTCACTAAACAGAACTGGTGTGGGGACAGTACATCAGTTTTGCAAAATTATTCTTGTCACCAAGTCTGGTATGACCTATTTATTTCTTTTTAAGTCAAAGAAGGAAATAGGAATTTTTCTTTCTGTTGTTTGCTTTCTGAAAGGAAGATACATTATGTGATGACTTTGCAATAGCTTTGAATGGTAGAAAAACTCATTCTAGGGAGTAAGAGTTTGTCAAATAGCTTTTTGAGTATTATTTAAACCTGGAGATGCATAGAAACCTAGTTCCTAGGTCTTATGCTGGTCACAGTAAGATGCAAGTGGGGATTGCTTTCTTTTATAGTTATGTATGTATCTATTAATGAAAAAACAAAAACATTTTTTAAAAAAGCTCCAGTAGTGCTTGAAAGAATTATATTGATGTGGATATCATAATTGGAAAGTAAACAATATGGCAATACATGCTCAGGACTTAAGTTTGGTTAGGAATGCAGTGAATTTTAAAATAAATACGAAGAAGAAATAAATTTTTCAGTAATGAATAGAGTTAAAGCAAAGGAGAGAAACTACTCATACCAGAGCTGATTAAAAACCTCCTTTATATTTGTTTGTATCTCAGTTAGATTACTATAACGACTTTTAATTCCGTGCACTTTAATTCTTGTTTTAGTATTTGGAGGAAGCAAATAAACAAGAGTTGATAGTAGCAAACCAGTTTATTTTGACTGTGGCATTCAATGCATAATTTACAAGAATTACTGTATTTGGTCATTATTATAATTAAGTGGGTTATGCTATGTTTGAATTTGTAAGGATTTTTTTAATAAATTTTTTAAACTCTTTTACCAATAAGTGGCATAAAATTGTACGACATACAAAATGTAGAAATTCAGACTTTTTAAAAATTTAAACTTACAATATCTTGTCTTTGATTAGACGTGTGATCGCATCAAACAGTCAGCCTTTTTTTTGTATTCATCATTGAGACAATGGGTGGTTATTGTGGTTATCTGGCTAACATGGGGGCCCTTGCTGCAGGAGCTGATGCTGCTTATATCTTTGAAGAACAGTTTGATATTCGAGAGCTCCAGGTATGTTTTCCTCACTTTTAAGTAGATCCTAAAATTGTTGTACATATATAGCATAATATGTATACTTGAAGTAGGTGGTTCAGGACTGGGAGTAAGGGCAGGATATGATCTTTTGTGGCAACTTCTGTATTTTTAGGTATTATCCAACATTATCCAACTTGGTGCTATGCCAGTATAGCATACAAAAAACCACAACTTTGTGTTGCTATTAAAATCAGTTATTTGTGATGTGGAGGAAGAAGCTAGTTTTAACCCCAGATGAATAGCTATACACAGTATATTATCCTGGATCGCCAAAAACTTGCTCATTATTTGAATTTGCACATATTTGATGTGGGATACTTTACAGAAGTTCTCAGGATATGTGGGCTCACTAAAGTTTTAGAGTTCTGTATGGCTTGTTAAAAATACTTTTGTTGTTTCTAGGCTAATGTGGAACACTTGACTGAAAAAATGAAAACCAGTATCCAGCGCGGTCTAGTGCTGAGGTAAGCAAAAGTAGTTTTAATAGATGGCATCAGTGATGCTGAGCACTTACAGCCAAGTAGGCTGTTTGGCCACTTGCAAAGACACTAAGTCTATATTCCTTGATTATTCTTTTAGCATGAGATTTTTACTAAAGCTGTAGCTCTAGAAGGATGTCTGGGAGTTGTCTGGATGCTCCAGTCCAAAACTTCCTTCTTTCTGTGTAAATACATTTGCTCTATAATATTTTATCCTATTTTCAGCCGATTTTCTCATCAGCTTTGTCTTTTATTGTGCTGTTTCTTACTAAAGATAGTGTGAAAACTAGCATACATGTGTATGCATATAGTATGGCCTTTACTATCAAAATCCTTCTTAGATTTTAGGAGATAAATAACACAGAATAAAATATCTTTCAAAAATCAGAACATTTAAAATACATTGATTAGAATGTTTTAAAATTATACCTTCTTAGGCAGCATGAATCAGGCTGTAGCTTCTGTTTTGAGCATTTATTTTAGTATGCCAAGCAGCAAAAGGCTGAAAAATCAATACCACAGCAAATTGCATGAGGATCATTATATTTGTTCAGTTTCTACTAGTTATATGACTAGGGTGAAAAAATATCCTATGTTTACAATATTGGTAAGGAACGGCCTAAGGTACTACTCATTATCCATGCTTTGTTAAAGGGCAAAAGATGACACTGGATGTCACAGACTTTTTGTTTTAATGCAGTTTTTCCTCTGCATAATGAAGTTGTCAGAACTAAAATGATATTTTTCACTACCTTATTCAACGAAGGATTGCAAGTGACCTGCCAGTGATGTCAGTATATTAAAAGTAACGCAGACTTCAAAAGCATGAGAATGTTGCATGAAAGTGAACTTAGGTGATTAGTGGAAAATATCCAAGCCATGATTACTGGTATCAAGAAAATGAGAAAACATTTATCTTTCAGTAGCTGTAAAGACATACACTACATGATAGTAAATTTGCTAACTGTATCTGGCCTTAACTGTTACAGAAATGAGAACTGCAATGAGAACTACACAACTGACTTCATTTATCAGCTGTATTCTGAAGAAGGAAAAGGAGTGTTTGACTGTCGAAAAAATGTATTGGGCCACATGCAGCAGGTAAAAATGACCTTAATATTAAAGGCACGCTTAATGTATGAACAAAGAGCATACGCTATTCAAGCATTTCAAGCAAGTCTGGCTTGGGATAAAAGAAAAGTGTGTGGATTTTTATTTGTAGGTAACTCAGAAGGTTTTTTTTTTTTGTTAGAATTATTGCAATTCCTTCTTAAAAATCTAGGAAAAAACATCCATTAGATTCTTAATGATTTTCATTTTTATTCCTTTCCTGTCTATAATTATAAATAATTGAACTTTTAAAAATTGATAATACAGCTAGCTTATTATTATTGTAATACATCCTTTGAACATATTTATCTACCTTTCTGTAATGTATCTGGCTTCTGAACCCTGGAAGAGATCAGATTTCATTAAGAAAATATGTGCAGATGGATTGTTCTTGTAGAAAAGACAGTAATGGCCTACTCCTTGTGGTCATTGTACACTGCATCTCTTTATTTCACTATACTACTTGTTAGTGGGCAAATAGCAAGTTTCTAATTTGGCTACACTAACCACCAAGACTGGGGTGGAGTAAAAAACAGATGTAGAGTCACACTTCTCAAGCACTAGTAGTGAAACAACTGCCTTTCCCTTTGAATCATTTCAAGTTGTATGTATATTCCCCTTACTCGTATATTTTTAGATTATTCAACACTGAAGTTGGCACTTTCTGCATGAAATTTAGCAAAGTTTATTTTGAAGGTCAAGACCAGCATTAGTCAATCTGTATGAAAGTACTTGGAACTACTTCACCTATTATTGCAGTCCTATCTGCTGCATTGAAAATGGACAGAAAAGTCAGACTTTATAATATAGACAGAGGGTTTAAAAAAAACCAAAAAAACCCCACTTTTGTTCCCAGAACAATATAGAGGCTGCCGTAATACTGAATGAAAGGAGCCAAAGAAAAAATACAATTGCTAGTCTAGGAAGTCCCAATGCAATTGTTTCATCCTAGTATTACATACACGGCATTTTGGCCTTCCTTGTTCTAGCTGTAACAAAGCGCTGTGCTTCCTAGACTTCCTAGATTACAGAGAACGAGCTCTTGCCTTAGGCTCCCTCTGACATCCCTCCCTCAACAGTTTCGTGGTTTATATTATGCTGTTGCCAGGCTGCCCCGTGGCAGTGTGATAGCTGGGTAGTGCTTAATGATCAGCACTGAAAGGAAGTGGAAGGGAAAACAGTGCCCTCCATTTATTGAAGTGAAAAGTATTATTGATTCAGTGGGAATTGTACAAGTGCTTAACACAGGTTTTCAGTGTTTTACCTCGATTTGTGTGTTGGGGTTTTTGGTTTGATTGTTTTTCTAAGTGGGGGAGATGGAAATAAGAGGTAGATTAGACCATTAACAGAGATGACTGATAAAATAAAAAGACAAATACTGGTTTGATAACTAAACTAACCCACAGTTAAATTTGCACACAGGGTGGTGCACCTTCACCATTTGATAGAAACTTCGGGACAAAAATTTCTGCAAAAGCTATGCAGTGGATCTCCAAAAAACTGAAAGAAACCTACCGAAAAGGTGCAGAAATATTTGGTGCTATCTTGTTTTGCTGTCTTTGGTTGGCTATCCATATAGAAGACTGCTACAGAAACATATGAATGTATATTAGTTTGTTAGTCAACATACTTCTTTCCCTCTTGATTGTATTATTCAGCAGTGCCTTGCTGTGCTTCCTACTATGAGATTTTCCCTCAAAAGAGGTCTGTAATTCAGATAACTGTTTTCTTATCTTTCTTTAAAAAATGCTAGTGTGATTGCAGTTTTTTATGCATGAAGGAATTGATGGTTACATAGTTACATCTGTTCTTCCTTTTTGTTTCATGGTGGCTACATGGGAGACAGAAGAAGGTAATATGTTGTCTTCTTTGGGAATTTTTGTAAAGCACTATTTACTAAAATCTAATTTGAAGCTGGATGTTAAAATTCAGTCTTATTGTTGCTTAATTACATTGTATTTTCATTGCTAATCACCAAAGCTAAATTAAAAAAGTGAAGATCTCCTAACCCCATTAAAGTACTAATTGATGTTTTATCATTCCATTAAATGTTCAGTAACTGGAATTAAGCTACTCTAAGATCCCTGTTCAATTTAATTACAGAAAAAGGGTATTTGCTCTTACAAGTGTAAGAAACATCCTGAATTATTTCGTTCTTTTTAGGAAAGGTATTTGCCAATACCGATGACTCAGTGTGTTTGCTGGGAATGCGTAGACGTAACCTTGTCTTCCAACCTGTGGCTGAGCTTAAGAATGAAACAGACTTTGTGTATGTATACGCTGCTTACCTTTTAAACATCTCAACACAGGCTTCCTTTCACCACATCAAATGAATAACTACTTCACTGTGCTGACACACAGTGTTTGCCAACCGTTTTATTTCACTTTTGTCCTACGTTCAGCCAGTATTCACTTTGATTGTTCACTTGTCTTTTCTAACAACTCCCTTCATGCTTTCTCTTCATCCTCCTTATACTTGGAAGTCTCTCATTATGAATTCGGGGCCTCCACTGTCCTTTTAAATAACTTTCTCATAATTGTCTTTGCTCTGATGCCTAGACTGACTTTACTTTTGGTACAGTTTAGTGGGGCAGTATTTTTGTGCCCAGTTTGGTATTATGCTTACCTATAAGCACCATCTTCCAGTAAAATCTATTAATTCCTTCAGTATTTTGTCCTTATTTCTCCCGATTTGGGTTCCGTGTTTACATCCTACCATAAATATCAATATCAGATCCTATTTATAAGGAAGGCCATTACTGTTAGTATTGTCAGATGTGTTTGTCTTAGCCACTAAGTAAATCACCTTTTTTTTTCCCCATATCACACCTCTTACACAGGCACAGGATTCCCAAGGAGCAATGGTGGCTGAAGCTGCGACCACTGATGAAAATCCTGGCCAAGTACAAGACTAGTTACGATGTTTCAGATTCAGGCCAGCTGGAGCATGTTGCTATGCACAGCCCAAAGGAAGCAGAAACCGGAGCCATCTAAAAACATCACTTTTAGATTATTGTAATAGATGCACATTGTGAGTAACAATGCTTTAGAATTGTTACAGCTTTGTTTTGTAACATTTAAATTATTGTACCAGCACTTTACGTGAAACAAGGCATTCAGCTGTCACACAGATTTTGTCCTGTATTTGTGTTATGTTTGAAGCAAACCCTAGCATCTAATGGATAAGCACTATTTACTACCCTTTAACAGTAAGTGCAACACTGTTCTATGTACTCTGTAAGTTACTCATCTACTGCACTTTGTTTCAGAGTACTTACACCTAAACAAGTAAGTTTAGATGGCTAGCTTTGTGTTGAGTTACAGGATGTGCTTAATGTATCTGAAGTGAAATAAAATACTGTTGCAAAGATCCTGAGTGACTTGTCTGAAATGGTATTCACCTGCTTTGAAATAAGTGGGGGAATAATACTTCATGAAGGATTCTCTCTACATTGCAGTGAAGGAAGAAAGCAACTGCCCTTTTCCTTCCCTAACTATGCAGGAAGTAGTCACAGCAGGGCAAGCTGGTTTTTGTTGCTTCTTCAGGATTAGGCTAGAACTCAGAATATTTTCTTGTTGTAGAAGAATTAAAACTATTTTTGGGGGGACTCGGGGGGGAAGCTTTAACAACTTGAGATGCAGAAGGGTGTAATTTAGTCTTTGCTTCATGTTTCCTTTCTCTGAACTTCTTCAAGACTATTAAAAAAAAACAAAACCCAAAACAAAACCATAGTGAGGAAAAAGGGTAAAACTGATTTTTTGAAATTAGTCTGACAAACACAGACAAAAATGTTTCCACAGGGCAGCGTAGCTGTTAACTAGACCTTGACAAAAAGTTAAATACTAGACCGTGTGTCCTACCAAAA
This sequence comes from Pterocles gutturalis, assembly GCF_000699245.1. Taxonomy (NCBI): domain Eukaryota; kingdom Metazoa; phylum Chordata; class Aves; order Pterocliformes; family Pteroclidae; genus Pterocles; species Pterocles gutturalis. The sequence goes on along the minus strand of NW_010105989.1, from coordinate 29,170 downwards.
GTGGTGACAAACACAGACAAAAATGTTTCCACAGGGCAGCGTAGCTGTTAACTAGACCTTGACAAAAAGTTATACTAGACCGTGTGTCCTATCAAAAGTGGCAAGATATGTTGAACTGACTCATTAGTGATTTGCCTACTGCACTGCAATTCACTATGAACTTGGCTTGAGGTGAGGTAGAACGTACTGTCGCAAAGCTCCTCGAGCTGTAGGTGGCTTCTGCAAAGGAAGCTGCAATTATCACACCAAAGAATGAAATCTATCAGTATGAGACATAGTTCTTTATACATCCAACAGCAGACATGATTTCAAACAAATACCATTTAAAACTAGAGTTTTACATATACAAAAATATTTAATTTATATAGTACTCATATGTGATTGGAGTGAGTCTTCAGTGAAATACTAGGGTCTGTCTTTGCCGTAACAGCAAATCATTCTTGTACTCAAATACTGTATGGTTAGAAAATTTTTCACATAGTTATTTCAAGAAGGGCAGCTTTTAGCTGTTTTGTTGGACACTGTTAAAAGCAGCAATGAAAGTTACTACAGAAACCTAATTCTATAGTCACACAGACTGGTCTGTTTTATATTAGCTTGGATGCTCAGCAGCAATTCATCGTTTGACCCATGAGGGATCTTTGGTGATATCTGCATTTTCTGGGCCAAGTACAGCTTGACCACGAGTGCTCTTCCCAACTGCAAGATACCTGCAAGAAAAAAAAACAAATGAGGAGCTGCTGCATGCAGTTATCCATAATTCTGCTATACAAGTTAAAAATATTCCCATCTCAGGAAAAGTGCTGTTTGATATGTAGCCCTTGTTTGCTTTTACATCATCATCTTCTAGATTTACAGTGTTTTTTCCCTAGTTATCACAATACAACAGTATCCTAAAGCATAGTCCTAACTAGCTTATCTCCTTAACCTTGTCTTGCGTAGTGGAATTCTGAAGTCTGAAGCAGCAAAAAATGTTACAAATCCAGAAGAACCAGCTCATGTAGCCAGGAGCAGAATGTCTGACTGCACTCTCTCTCCAGACAGTTTCTGGACCCTTCAAAAGTAAAACAATCTCCCACAAGCTCAGAATGTAGGAGGGAGTTAAATCTGCTAAAATGCAATAAGGAGGATATAATTAACATCTCTCTGTCTAGGCTGCAAAAGCTAATAGTGAAAGTAGCATGAATGGCCAAAGGAAGAAATCCAAGAACTTCATTATGACAACTTTCACAAACTGTTTTCTTTCTCAAATTAGGTTTTTGTTCTGTTTTTCAAGTAAACATTTTCCTGAGTTGAGCACAGACTTACTTGTTTGATACATCAACTAGGTTATCACTGTTGACAGCAAAAAGTTGTTCTCTGTGCAACTGCTTCATTTCATCTGAAATCCCATATAAGAAATTATCCATTCCTAGGAAAAAACAAAACCACACACTGCATGGGTGACTAGAATCTCAGTTACAAGTAAGTGTATGAATGAGTGCAAACTAAGACAGGCACATGTGCTGCACAGGAGGAACAGAGACCACAATTAGGCCACTGTTCTGAGACAATATCTAACTAAATCAAATACCAAAGGTTAGAACTGGGTAAATTAATTTTCTGAGTTAGTAAGAGTTTCTTATTTAGGAAAAAAAAAGATTCATATTCTCTTCCAGCAAGTGATTTAGTTTGACAAAAATATAAATGTGGTGGTGGTCCAGAAAACCTAAAACACCCGAACATCTCATTCTAAAGAGTCTCAGTACTTTCTAACAATGCTTTAGCCAAACTGTATTTCATAAAGCTTCTATTTTTATTGTAGTTTATAACAACAAACTCTTAAAATTTGCCATCAGTTGTAATATACTTGCAACATAAAGGTTTGATCACCTTTTCATACTACACACAGACATCTGCATACAAATGCTTTCATGTTTTTGTTGGAATACTTGCGTACAGTATTTTAATACTAATATTAATATTATAGCTCTGTGAACAATCGGAGAACTCCAGAATAATCATACAAAAGCTTTTTGTCATGCAAAAAATCATAGGGGGAAAAAAGAGTGGTTTGGGAGGACGTCGGTCAACTAGACCAACCTCTTGCCCAAAGCAGGGCCAACTTTGAAGTTAGGGAAGGTTGTTCAAGTCCTTATGCAGGGCCCAATGATCAAAATCACAGTAGTATGAAGAGACAGGTAGTTCTCTCTGCAACAGATTCCAGGCCTATAGAACAATGTTCTATTCAGTGTTTCTCTAAATTTGCCATAGCTCCATTAAGATGTGTGTTTGAATATCAAAGAATGTAAATCATTACTCGCCCAAGTGCCCACATTCAATATCCATGCATTTCACTCACATATGCACCTAACATTGATTACTTTTTTTTTAATTGCCCAGACCAAAAACAAGTACTGTCAGCTGAAAGTCAGCTTCATTTTGTTTTCTTTGAGAAGTTAGTGTTAATACAAGTACATATTAAAATAACGCTAATTTTAACCTTGTAATTCCTTTATGTATAGGAAAGGAATGTATTCTAACTTAGTGAGTTTTGGATTGAAACTAAGCTGAGAATGAGGGAGGGAAAAGTGAAGAAAGCAAAGCAACGTGTGAGCAAACTGAAAAGATGTGAAGATACTACCAGCCCTCATTAAGTGTGCAGATATGTAAAGAAATTAACACCCTCCACCGCAGCAGACAGACTTATGCTTTAACTTCTTCAAAAATAGCATGCACAAAAGGTTAGAGACACTCACAGTCAGTATGTGTGCTTTTGTAGCAAAATTAATCCTTCAACTTTTTTTGAATCAGAAGATCAATATTTCTTTTTATTTGCTTGCATTTAATGCCCTTTCCAAGCCTCAAAATGTTTCTTTATCTACCTCTGTCTTCTAGCTGTATTCACCTGACATGCAGGAGCAGTACGAGGATGAAAACTTTCAGTAAAAAGACTGCACATGGTAATGCTGAAAGGGAGCAACAGGAATTGACTGCTTTGTTGAAACCACAACAGTCTTACATTTGTCAAGGACAAATTTTATCATATGATATAGCTTAGCAAACAACTATTTTCTTCCCTTTAAACTTCATTAAAAAACCCCAAATATTGGCAGCGCTGGGAAGCTGATAAGAATATACCTTTATCTGAAGGAGGTATTGGTGCATCGACAGCAGCAAATACTGCTAGCTTAGCTTCATCAATATCTTGTTGTGTGAATTCTCCAGATTTGGCCCATTCGACTGCTTTTTCAAATGTTTTCAAGGTGGCTAATGAATTTGGGTCTCTTAGGAGGAAAGAAAAAAAAGTAAAATTAATTACTTCAGTCTTACAAAGTGAAATACTGCAACTGCTTTGTTCTCATTTCATTCATAGTTTACTGTGCATCACACGCACGTACGTGGGGCTTAAACCAAATGATAAAACTTCCTTTTTGTTTACAAAAAGAGGTTTTGTGGGTTGTTTTTTGGAAGAAAGAAACATTATAAACCAGGCACATTTTGAATTTTAGATACACAAATGCAGCAAGTTCAGGTGCCTAAAAGTAGTTGCAAGACAGCGCAGAAAGCTGGTATGATAAAAGATGGTAAACCAGCACTGTATACAATGCCTTATCAATTTTCTTCAACAGCTTAGTAAGCATAACTGCTCTTAATATCAACAATAGTAGCATTTATGATATACTGTTATCTTCTCAAAGTTGTGCTTCCTGCTACACCTGTTCCTGCTCTCTGTAAAACAGGTGCAACAGGTCAACAACTACTGAAATACTAATGAGGACAAGTCCTACCACGTTGAAGCTTCACGGAGAGGCAACACTGCTCAGATTTTAGCTAGGAGTCCCGACCAGCTACTGTGCCAGACTACCTTTGGTCTAGGAAAATGATTTAAGCCAGGACCCTAGCCACACAACATTTTTAGTGGGGATTATAACTAGTCTTTAATACCTCCACTTCAAATGTCATCCAAAAGTGCTTTGGTAAGACCAACGCAGTTACTGTTCTGCATTAGCAAAAAAAAAGGAAATGAAAAAAAGCAATTCTAGTCTATCATCAGCAGTATTTTCTGCTGAATGATTCCAGTCACAGTCACCAAAGGAAGCTGCATGTTTTCAAACCCAGGACCTCAGCGAACATCATTCACTTCTGGTCTCAAGTTTAGAACAGTCTTGAATTTGCTTTTTTAGGGCCTCCTCAACCCAGCAAGAAACAAGAGACTGCTAGCTTTACATAAATCCGGTACCGAAACAGAAAACAACATCTAAGTACAAAGACACAACAATAGTTTCTCCCAGCAGAGATAAATTAGGCTTTCCCAAGGACAGAAACCAGAAAAAGCAAGGAGGCGTTTATTAACAAAACTGATGCATACACCTTAAGCAACTAATCTTAACATCATCAGCACTGAATCACTGTCTTGTGATTCAACATTTTTTTTATTTCACTTGATCCTGAAAGAGAGCTACAACTAAGTCAAAAACAGATAACATATAAGTGCAGTCAGTGGTCCCCTCAGCTGTGAACAGGAAGGAATGAACCTGTTGCTACCTGTAGGAGTAGAAAGTGAATATGCCATTGTGGTTAAGTTTAGCACCTCCGCCGTAAGCCCCTCCTTTCTCTCTGATTTCTCTATGTAGGAATTTAGCTGTCATCAACCGTGCAAGAATTCGAAGGCTGTAATGAGAGAAATATCAACAGCAAAGATCAATGAACTGGACAGCAGTAATATTCTCAACTTCCTCTAAACTTCACACAAATCCCCACTTGCAATGCATTCCTTCTTGTAATCTACAACAGTAATGATAATACTCAATATTTAATAACAGCTGAATAATGTGACAGCATTATAAGAGTGGCACTGTTTTGGAATATTCCTTGACTATTGCCAATTATTTCACTGTAATGAAATACAGAAGCGGTCTCCTAAACTTTGTTACATGCAACAGGATTGTCAACTCAGACACATCCAAGTAGGCAGGGCTGTTTACCCTCGTTAATTAATCCCAGCATTTACGAAAACAGGGCATTTCCGGACCAAGCCATGCAAAAGTAGCTCCATACAGATTTTGTGACAAATGCACTGCAAAGGATTTTCTGCTGACACTCCATTTTCTGTGGTCAGCCTAAGATTTTCCATTTTGTTTTGTGCTATGCAACACGTACAGAAGCTCCCTGCTGATTGTTTCCCACCTTGCATAGTCTGCTGCTGTGTAGGGAACTGTTCGAATGCATTCCCCAACATAGTTCACTGGGAAGGGAAGTACAAAATGGGTCTTCATCTGGCATGGTTTGAAAGTAGGATCCTAGGAGAAAAAATACATTATCGCCACAGCAGAGATGAGACAATTTATCCATTTGAGAACTCTGGCTTGTTTGAGAACTATGAAACGCTGCCAAGCATACAGACACACAAACACTAAAGCTGACACCTAACCTACACTGCATTCACTGACATTTCACTTGTGCCCGTATTAGCAATCCAGTACACACATTTGCCTTAGGAAACTAAAGCACACGACAGTGTACATCAGCTACCCATCCTTGCACATCGGCTTCTCAGTTGTGCAGGCCTTGTATTATTACCAAAGAGTTTTGACTGGCATGCTTCTCCTGCCATGTCTTTACTTTGTAACAAGTGTTCATAACTCTCCACTTCTATGTCCACTTAAGTACCTGGTCACCACACGTTGTATTTCAGTCCATCTACTCAATTTTGAAAACAGATTCAGAAACTGAAACCCACAAAATTGCAAGCTATGTATGAACAGCAGCAGCTATATGAATTTCTGCTCAAACATCCCCTGCAATAAACTTGAATCTTCCTTACACCCCCACTTCAAGATTTCCAGTCCTCTTCATGGCTCCAGGCCTCTGCAGCACTCACTTCTTTGCCTCTTTCACACACACACCTGCTGGTGTGCTTACTTAACCATGAGCAGAGCCTTACACGGCTCCAGTACCTTCTATGATCTCACTTCAATGCTCTCAAGCCTTTCTTTACTTCAGAGACCTGCTTCCCAGCCCCTGACACATCTCACGCTGGTTGGGCCAAGCACAGCAGCATGTTCATCACTGGTCAGCAAGCAAAATCTTGGGCTGAGCTCTTCCTGCCTTCTGCTCAAAGAAAAGCTCAGGGCACGCTAAACCATTTTCTCTCTCTGGTAGCCAAATACAAACTTTCACTTTTTACTTAATTATCACCGATGCTCTTCTGTCATTGACATTCAGAATCATTTAGGGAGGAAAGGAAGGCAAGGAAGGGACCAACTGGGAGTGACACCACACAAGTCTGGTTCTGGAACCAGGATAAAAATAAAATAAGCATTGCTTACACGACACAGCACAAGCAGGTACTTGCATGCACACATGATGGATGTGAAGTTAGCTAAATGACCTTCAAGCCAGAACCAAAAAGCATGACATAGAAGGATGAAGACATTTGATGGCTACTTTAAAGAAATAATCCAGTCAGACAGTGGAACTGAAGGGCACATTATGTCTCAGTGGTGTGCTTCTAAATAGTAAGAGCATCTGTAACAGTTTTTGATGGACCATTAGTATCAGTAACAGCTGTGTAATACTAATATCCAACCAATAATGTACTTACATTAACTAGTTTCCTTGTGATCTGCAAACCAGTAAGCATTCCACTTCCCACAGGTTTGACTTCTGAAGATTTCTAGAAGAGACCCAGCACTCATATCAGAGGATGATTTAACAATTTAGACCAAGAATACTACAAAAGTAACCCCTAGCCTTCAAACCTCTTTGAAACCACCATCAGAACGTGTCTTCACAAACATGAGCAAGCTACTCCATTACTTCTTTAAATTTGAATTTCTAAGCAAATGCCAAATAAATTTCCTTCCAAGAGTAATCTGGCACTGAGAGACACCAAGACAGAGATTAAATGAGGCCCAGAAAGTTTCAGACTATAATTTCCCTCATGGGTAGGGAACTGGGAGCTTATTCCAGTCTCATCAGAAATTAAGACAGATCTGCATATTGACAGAGCAGATCCTTTGTCCACTCTATTGAGCCAAGTGCATTCTGTGCCAAATGTCCTGGACATCCAGATAATGAAACCAATTCCTACACAGCTGAGGAACTGCAAGTCATGCCCCATTTCCTTTTGGACAACATTTCAAGTAAAGTTCAGCTAAAAGAGAAATTACAGGTTTATGCCACAGAGAAGGGAAGAATTTCTTTTTCTATATCCCACCAAAAGAAGTAACCTCAGGGTAAGGCTTGACAGTTGATCTACAGGATTACTATTGTCTGTTATTATTGAGGTGAAAACAGCCTCTCTGGCAAAACATGTAGAAGCTTATCACAGAGCTGACCCTCGCAAATGTGTTCAGACACCTTTGTATGGACATGGTATCTGAATTTAAACAATCTTCTCCTGATTGCACAGTGGTCTTTACACAAGATCAAATCGAACTGTATTTGATGCCCTAGCCACAAAGGAACTTCTTACCTCAATCACATGAGGACGAACAGGCTTTCTCTCTTTTTTACTTCTAGCTATGCCCTTTATAAATTTCTCTACTTCTTTAGATGCTTCTGATATCTGTTGAGGTGCTGCATTCACTGAACATCTGTTGAAAATAGATATCAAGTTCTTAAATATGTTTTTGTGTTTTGGGACAATCCTTTATAATTTGTACCATTTTGCCTTCCTAGATATTTTCTACTAAATCATCAGAACATTACATCTGCAGTCACTGATAATCGTTATAACAGAAAAAAGCAACATACTCATTATCCAGCATCTGATGTCACAGTCCCAAATGCTTTTCTTTTGCTTGCTTAAAGACACCTTCAGACCTAAACTTTATCAGTAGCTGTCAAACCACTTCTGTGCAGAGGACAGGACTACATCAGTTTTGCAAAATATAAATGTCTCACAAAGGAAGTGATGTCCTCTGTATTCTCTCTTTACAGGCAGACCTATCATGGTTTTGAACAGTATAGACATTTCCATGATTTTATTCATAATTTCATGGTTTGCAAAAAAAAACTTTGCAACTTTTGTGACTTCAAATTGACCTATTTTTGGAACTAATACATCTGACACTAAACACCTTAAAGTCCCCTCTTACTTTTTCCAATACTTGCATAAAGCAGATTTCAGAATGCCGCTCTTTTCCTTTTAGGAGAAAAAAAATCCACAACAAACTGCACTCTACTTTTACAATACCATATAACAGTATTTGTCTCCTAGGCACCTTTGAGAAAAAAAATTGAGTATTTCTGTAAAATCCCACAGACCATTTACATGCTTTTGGTTCAACAGGTACATATGGTGCTCCTTTTCTTTTTAGCTGGAACCCACCTGATGTTGTCACTATTTAATAAATACTTCTTAATGCGTGGTAGTTTGCGTAGTATTGGTTTAATATCAGACATTTCTGCTACTCTCTTCATCAACTTCACCTGTGAGGGAAGGGAAAGACTACAGATTAAACCAACTGAAAGATTTATCAAAAATGAGCACTAAATTCCAAAGGTGAGGGTTTGGAAGAGTGAAGGATGCCATTAACTTTTCACCTGATCCATCCCACTGAACATTTCTTGCAGTTCTCCAGAAGGCGTAAGGTTTTTGCTGGCTCTAATAGAGGCATATAGGTGTCCACAATCCGGAATCCCATTTGACAGCTCCTGGGCAGTCTTCTTAACCAGCACTCTGAAATGTTCTTCCTCCTCAAAACGGGGGCTGAAAAATAAAAGCAAGTCTCTAGGTCTCATGCACAAGCACACCAATGAAATCTACAATACTGATTCATTCAACATCCCAGGTTCAACACAGAGATCTCAGACTCTCGGTTCTTCACTTAATCCAGTACATAGTCATGCAAATGATGGAAAACTTAAATTTTGAAACTGGGAGCCATTCAAAGATACAGTTATAAAAAGAAGTCATGAAGTAGTCTCTTAAGAAGGGAAAGGTTGGAGGAAGAGGGAAAAAGAAAACCCCAAAACACATGCCAAAAGATAAATAAACAAAAAAAACCCCAAACAAATGTACTGTACTTGTTAAATATTTCACTCCATAAATGCATCATGTCTGGCAGATTTCTCTCCAAGCACAGAGATGAAAAGAGCACACCCTGAAGGAAAAAATAAAAACAAAACACAAAAAAATCCCTTCACACAAGACAACCAAAGCAATGGCCTGGGAAACGCACAGTGACTTTTTATAAAATTGATGCAATGATGCTATCCTAATGCTACACATCTCAAAACCACTTTAATGTAGGTGTGCTACGGAAGTCAGAGCAGACACAAAACGTGATTTTTCTTCACACAAAGCAAGCCTGTCAATTCCTCCTTCCTCAATAGTAAGCAGCAATTCAGAAACAGAATTTCTTATTTTTCACATAAAGTACAAACAAAACTGTCCTGGGGATGCACCCTTCTGCAAAAGAGTCACCCTAATTCAACTCTGGGATACATGAGGAGCAAACCACAGCAGCAGAGCCCAGCAAGTCTGAAAAAATCTTAAAAAGAGATTGCTAGGACTGTTACGCCCTATACTAAGATCTAATGATTCTTGCAAACATTCCATGTTTCTGAACAATAACAGTGACATACACATGTTGCACTCCCCGTAAAACAAAATACTAAGTTACTGTAATTGTAAATTTATTTCTTACACAAAAGGGCATGAGTCCTTTTATACACTAAGTTTTCAATGTACATTAGCTGACCCTCCACCTGGAAGCCCTGCCTGACCCTTAACTACAGAGCTGTTATTGCAAGTGTGATGTCTTGAAGTTTATGATTAATTTACCTGTTCATACACATCCAGATGTGAATCATCCGGAATGATATGTGGGCTGACAGACATCCCACCTGTTTTTAGCTCTATCTTCTGGGCTTGTTCCCTGTAATCAAGGGCTCCACATCCCATCCTGCAAAAACAAGAGATTTATTTCCATTTTCAGTGTATGCTAAAACCAGGATCCATATGCCATTCGCAAAGGAGACTGTTTAGGCCAATACTAATTTAGCAACCAAACAATCTGGGGTGTTAGCAAGCAAACACAATACTTCACACCTTATGAAAGAAAAAAATAATACACCAAGCTTTACAATTAAAGCATTCTGTTAATTCAAAGCACTGTATTAAAAATAAAGTGTGCTTTATGTACAGGCTGCTACCAACATCCATATGGAACTACAGTAATAAGACTACAGTAAAAATAACAGATTCCTCCCAGCCCAGGTGGCTTGTTCTGCTCTCTTTCCCCTTCGATGGGGTCAGTGTTCCTGTGACCACATGGTGAAATTGGATCAAAAATCTATCCAAGCAAAAACTTGAATTTTTGCTAGGCTATTTTTTATTTATATCAATTTCCCCATCTGTTCCAGGAATGCTTGTGTTGATGCTGGGGAACAAGGCAATGCAGAGAGTGATGGAGAAGGGGAAATGAGTTGGCAACTGAAGAAGGAAGACCACTGTTCTTGCAAGACACCAACTTATCAGCATTTCCCTTCTATATTAAGAACAAATGCTGAAGTTATTAAAACTAATAGTATTTCAGTAATCTGTATTACATCTTATTGCTTTAGCTTCCAAGAAAGTAAATCTCTCACTTTGTAATGACATTGCAGAAGAGCGGCACATATGGTTTGAGCTCCTCAGGAAGCGTGTTCAAGCTGGAAACAGCTCTGAAATAAACCACCCCATTGGTTGGCTGAGCACAGTACTGGACAGGAATTTCATCAGCTAGGGATAAAAAAACAAAAGCAAAAAATAACCAACAACTCCCTACTATAAAAACGTAAAAGCAAAACCATTTCTTACAAGAGCTTCCTATTAAGAGTTATTTTCTGTTGGCAGAGGCACTTCTTGTTTAAACTTTGCACACTGTACTGAATGCTGGACTGAAGGAGTTTTATTGTTTCTGTCCATCGTAAGGTAATGGATACCTGGACAATCTGATGAGAAAATTCTGTTGACAGAAGCTACATTTCAGAGTTAACATTTAAATAAATGAATGGTAACTCAAGAAGTTTTTCTCCCTATTTTTTGCCTTCATCACCTCAAAAGATGAGGAAAGTAGGTTTTCATTAGAATTAGAATTTTCACAAAATTATCACAAAAGTATCAGAATTATACAGTACTTGACACTTGCTGGCAATTTTTGCAGGAAAGTGACTGTTAGAAATATACTACAGAGTAGCATTACCTGCAAGATTTTGACAGAACTCTAACAAAATTGAGATCTACAATTTCTTTTTTCCTGTCAATCCATGGGGTAGCCACTATCAAAGCAGGGAGAAACTTGCACTGAAGTTATGAAGAATGACAATTTTTTTTTCCCCATGGCTCCTGTACATCACCTTCTGTAAAAAATGGGTAGGGAAGGAGAGCAGTAAGGAAGGCTTGCTGCACAAGCTGCCAGAAGTCCAGTAGTGCTGCACCCTGGAAAAATCTTTGGAAAGTGGGGAGATTGCACAAGAGCCGTGGATCATACCACCTAGAGCCTCCTCTGACTGCAGGGCATGGCAGGCAGTTGAGTAGGCAGGCGGTAGGGAGCTGCCATCACAAGCAATGCTCCCAGACCCATGGGAAGGGTGTGTGGCTGGTTCAGCTGAGAACAGCCCCACATTGCCCCCCAGAGGCGATGGCAAAAAGCATCTGCAGATGCACTGCCAACTGTCTACCACAGACATGGTAGATGGTGGACTAGAGGAAAAGGACCGTAACTGTGGACAACAAATACAGAGTACATACACTTTGTGAACAGCAAAAAAGGGCAACAGCCAGACAAGAAGCCAAATAAAATCCAACAGTGCTGCTCTTTGGAGGATGAAAGAGTGGTTACACCAACCTGTGAGCGTTGTCTCCAGGACAGTGAATGGGATTTTGGGCTCAATGTCGGACACTTTCAGAGCTGGGAGACAAGAGATATCCTGAGGTTTGCTTTGAAGAGCAATTAATTCCAAACCTAGTAACGAGAGAAAAATTCAGTTTGTCATTTTCAGCTTTTAGTGGAAGTGCTGTTAAAACCTACTGAGATGACACAGATCAGAAAAATACAAGAATCCGAAGCTTCACCTTTTCTCTCAATGGTTCTTTCAAATATTTTAGTGAAACAAATTCTGCAGATTATCATGTCACAACAGCAAACAGAACACTGCATCTTTGTAAATTGTCCTTCCAATCCCTTCTTCACATCCTGTTTCCAGTAAGGTGCAATTTAAAGCCTGAAGAAGTGGCACCTGCCAGCCTGTCCCGTCACCCAGCTCTGTGAACACCACCTCAGGTAACCCAGACCTCGCAGGTAAGAAGCTTCTTTCTAACCCATTTCCCTCAGTTCTTACTCAAGTGACTCAAGTGCTCTGTCAGTACCCTGATGCAGCTAAATTGTTGTGTTTAATTCTACATTTCAGCCTCTTTCAGGTTCTAGCTGGTCACCTCTAAGTACTCTCCAATTTATCTTTGTAAGTAGAAAAACTCATCTGACTTTCTGCTCCCCTATCCCCCCCCGCCACCAAGTACCAGAGTTTCAGAAGATTAATGCCACTGTTTTCACAAATTTAGATGACTGCCCTGAGTTTACAAGTTTAAGTTACTATCCAGAATAAGTTAAATACAACGTTATTTTTATAGTTGGCTTTTAAGTAGAAAACATAAGAAATAAAATTACAAAATGTAACTTTCATAGGAGGATGGAGCAGAACTCATATGCTCAAAAATAAACAGCTTCAAGGTAAATGGTAGAATTTATCTTGTACTTAGTACAAGTTAAGATGGGGAAGAATAAGCAGATCAATATTTTATAACAATTTCCTTTCTTCTGCCCTACTGGAGACATTGATCATTCTATTTCTGGATATTAAAACTAATGGAATGTACCAATCATTCATTGCTGTGTAAACACCAGACTGCATAGCCCCATATCACATACACACAAACTCCCAACAAAAAAAATAATCCCTTTCAGAGCAAATGCTGGAGTGCCTGAGAATTTAAGATATTCCAGAGAACACCAGCTAACAAACAGGCTGTGTTTTTAAGCAGTTACTCAAATAAAATATGAAAAAGCTTGTTAACCTTTTTCAAAGATTTGGGTTTTTTCTTCTTCAGAAAGAGCATTGACCTTTTTTTCCAGCTTTTCTGCTTCTATTTTTGCTTGTTTATCATGATAGTCTTCCTCTGGACTCATTGACAGAGTCAATCTATGTGGGTTATCCTGCAGAGATACATACCAAAACAAAGCATTACTAATTTTCAGGGCACCTTCCTCTTGTTTTCCCTCAGACTATTGCTTCAGCAGCAGTAGATAAAGTCTATGCATCATTTGGCTTGCACATTATCAAAAGTATCGGGAACAGGCAATTTAAACTCTTAATTTCATACAGAACAGTCTGCTACAAGCGTGGGGAAGAGAAGCAGCTTACCACAAGAACAAGTATGAACAACCTTCTGTGAAATTTTAGTATAGAGTAAGAATCCCTCAACAGCACACAGTACTCATTAGTTTAATTAAATCAAGGTTAAACAACTGTACATAATGCTACAGAACAGCATGCCACAGGTTTTATCTGGAGAACACTCTAAGACGGGGAATCTGGTTAAATGCAGGAGGGTTTCAGTAAACACCTCCTTCAACCTGCCCGAGCTTGAGTGCACAGAGATCCCATATGATGTAAAATGTGCATGCCTTATCCTGCTCAGAAATGCTTTACATCAGTCTTGCTGCCAGAGAACTCCATCCATTATGCAAGTATCACAACTGCTGTTGAATTTCTCTTTATTTATACTGGACTGTCAAATTTTAGCAACAAAATTACTCAAGCAGCTTCCATTTTAAATAATACTGGGAGGTTAGTCAAGAGATAGTAACCTCAAAAATTGTCCATTTCAAAGTAGGCGTCAAACAGCAACATCTGTCACTGACAGACACTGCCAGTAATTTGGGACAAAGTAATCGGATTCTGCTTCATGAGTTTATCTCCCCCGTGCTTACATGGAAAGACTATGGAAACCTGATTGCCTACAGAGTTGAAGAGGGAAATGCAAAATTAAGCAGGCATAGTAAAATGGACAGGATGAACAGCATTCCCTCCCTTGCTCCTAGACTTCCTGCTTTATTAATCTCCAGGCACGATGTACAACAGTGCATAACCTTCTGATATAAGAACATCCAAACATTACTTCTTACTGAGTCATGTTTTTGCCTTAGCCCCCTCAGCAGAACTGCATAGCAAAGGACATTCTCAAAAATACTGCACCTGTATTTCCTCCCTACAAAAGCCAAAGCCTTAATAGCCCCCTAGTACTTCCAGACACTAATAATGCCTTTAGGAAAACAGATTTAAATTGATGCCACTGTTTCTTGTTGCCTTTTGAGCATACGAGAACCAGCCTTTACTCACTATTAAATAAGGTTGGCAGTTATCCACAATAGATTTGCCCTTCAAAACAACTTGAACAATTTTATGGGGAAAAAAACCCAAACAAAACCAAAAACCCAGAAACAAAACAAACACAAAAAGCCCCCACCAGAACCAAAACCACTTTTGCACTGCTATCACTAGATTTTTTTCTTTCTGATATTAGCTAATTCTGGGCTACAGAACTACTCAATGTTACAATGCCTTACTGTTGTGAATTCTTCAAGAACTCCAATAGAACGTACGGAGAGGAAAACAAGAAAGCACAGAAAGCAATTAGCACTGACAGCAAATTTCAGTGAACATGAGGAGCACCAGAACAATCTTATTTATAACCAAAGTCTTTTCAAGGAAAAGGAGATACATCTTGCTATGTATACTAAGGAACACAACTAGGTCTATAATTCTCTGTTCACTTCGGAGCTCATCAGGAAACACCCATGTGCCCTTCTACAGCATTAGGCATCACAGTTTAGTAAAACATTCACATTTTATTAGTGTTCTAATGTGTGTCTTTCCAAATGTCCAACCAGACAATTTTTCGCATTTTGAAAAGTTTTCACTTCAACCATTTAAAGTTCACATGCTTCATTCAGAAGTGCTGCTGTTCATTTACACATAAAAATAGGCAGTATGGCTATAATAAAATAGCCTTCAATTTAATTTTAAATACTAAATTGTGATTTAAAAATTAACACTGCAGATATTTTTCCATAGGTTTTCCCACCTTAAAATATGTTTTAACTTTTTCCTGAAGAAATGTGGGATTTTCTTTAAGGCACTGCCTGAACCGAGAGACTTTATCTGCAATCTTCAGAAGCTCAACTGGATCCCCATCTTGATTCCAGCAGGAGGCTATATACTGAATGAGAAAAAATAATTAGGTAAGCAGGACAATCCATCTGCATTTCTGTAACTTGACAGCATCTGTGTTCCAAAACCACCTTATCATTTATACTTGAATAGCAGACATATAATTAGTAGTTCTAATATATCTGGAGGGGAAAAAAAAAGCTGAAATCTTTGTTCAGATTAAAGGACTATTCCATCATCATCTGTCCTCTGTTCTCTCCATTCTCTCCTCTAATTTTATCACACCAAACCACCTTTTTATTTTTCCTTTCTTTTTTTGCATAGGTATCTGTGTTCTGAAAATCTATCATAACATACTTTCCTCCCTTGCATTTAAAATAAATTCATTTTTCAGCCCAAAAAAAAAGAAGGAAAAGAGGAACAGGCAGCAGAGACAAAGTAGTACATAAGTATTACAGTCTACCCATTTATTGCATCAGTCAGATGAAGTGACTTATAAGGTACCTCAAACATATAACATAGATGGGACTATTGGAGAAAGAAGATACTAAATTACCAGAAATATCCCCAGGATATTTCTTTTGGTAGGATTTTCATTCTAATTTTATTCTCTAGTTGGAGACTATCTGCTTCAGTCGCTCTTGAAAGTTCTTCAAATACACCACAGGGCAAGATATAAAAACCTTCTCCATTTCTACTCTGTGTGAATGGTGAAAAAATGAAACAAAGCAAAATAAAAAAATCCCAAGACATCTGAAAGAAAAATCCCGTAAAAGCATATCGAACACAAATGCCCTGAAACTGTCAAAAACACCTTTTCTTTTCTTACCTCTTTAATTACAAGCAGGTATCACAAGCCTTCCAGACTTTTTCAGTAATATCTACTATTATCTGTTCTGTGGCAATTCTCTAATGTGTTTTAAAGAACATTATTCTTTTAGAATATGCTCAAGTTAATTCTCTTGAAATAAAAGTAGCCACTCATTAGAGGCCTCCATTGGGTCATTACAACAGCTCCGTGGTAGTTCTCAGTAAGCAACCTAAAAGTTTAACCATATATCTAAGAGTGTTTTCCAAATGCTTCTTGAACACTGACTGGCTTGGGGCCACCACCACCTCCTTGGCGTCAGGGTTTAACCCCAGCCAGCAGCTCAGACCCACACAGCCACTCGGTCACTCCCCTCACAGTGGGATGGGGGAGAGAATCAGAAGGGTAAAAGTGAAAAAAACTCGTGGGTTAAGATAAAGGCAGTTTAATAGGTAAAGCAAAAGCTGTGCGCAAGCAAAGCAAAACAAGGAACTCCTTCACTACTTCCCTATCAGCAGGCAGGTGTTCAGCCATCTCCAGGAAAGCAGGGCTCTGTCATGTGTAACAATGACTTGGGAAGACAAACACCGTCACTCCAAACATCCCCCCTTCCTTCCTCTTCCCCTAGCTTTACATGCTGAGCACAACGTCATATGGTATGGAATGTCCCTTTGGTCACCTGGGGTCAGCTGTCCCAGCTGTGTCCCCTTCCCAACTGCTTGCACACCCCCAGCCTACTCACTGGTGGGGTGATGTGAGAAGCAGAAAAGGCCAAGCACTGCTCAGAGTAACTAAAACATCCCTGTGGCATCAATGTGTGTTTCCAGCATAAATCCAAACAGAGCTCCATGCTAGCTACTAGGAAGAGATTTAACTCTCTCCCAGACAAAACGAGTACACTTGGTGAGTTTGTTCCAGTGCTTGACCACCGTCTCTGTGAAGAACTTTTTCCTAATATCTAATCTGTACTTCCCCGACACAGCTTGAAGCCATTTCCTCATGTCCTATTACCGGACACCAGAGAGAAGAGACTATCACCTCCTTTTCCACTCCCCATCATCAAGGAATTGTAGACACCAATGAGGTCACGCCTCAGTGTCCTCCTTTCTAAGCTGAACAAACCTAGTACAAGCAGCTCCTCCTAAGTCATGCCCTCTAGTCCTTTCAGCATCTTTGTTGCCCTCCTGTGGTCATCTAATATTTTTATGTCCTTCTTATACTGTGGAGCCCAAAACTGCACAGTGCTCAAGGTGAGTACACGCCAATGCTCAGTGTAGTGGGGCCATCACTTCTTTCGACCAGTTAGCTATACTGTCCTTAATGCACGCTAGGGCATGGTTGGCCCTTTTTGGACTTATATGACTCATGCTGAGCTTACCATCAACCAAAAGCCCCAGATCCCTTTCTGCAGGGCTTCACTCCTTGTCCTTCAATCTATATGTACATCCAGGATTATACCATCACAGGTGCAGAATCCACATTTGTCCTTGTTAAACTTCACAGTTTGTGATGGCCCAGCACTCCAATCTACCAAGATCTCCCTGTAAGGCCCCTTTACCCTCAAGGGAATCAAGAGCTCCTCCTAATTTAGTATCATCAGCAAATGCACTTAGTGTGCACCGAACTCCTGTGTGCAGGTCATTGATAAAAACACTGAAGAGAACTGGCCCTAAAATTGAGCCTTGGGGAACATCACTACTGACTGGCCACCAGCCAGATAGTAGCCCACCTACTAAAACACTTTAAGACCCACCCTTCAGCCAACGGTTCACCGATTGTACGGTGTTTTAAATAAATATATCACACAGAGAAAGTCCTTCTAATTGTGAGTCTAGCACAGCACTGGAATACAGCATGGAAGTCAGAGAACCTCTGCCACGTGACATTTAAAATTACACAGGCTGTCATCTGTGACAGCCAATGTGGCTTCACCAAAGGCAAATTGTGCCTAATCTGGTGGCATTCTACAATGGAGTGACTGCATTGGTGGATAAGAGAAGAGAAACTGATGTCATCTACTTTCTGTGAGACGTTTGACAGTCCTGCACATCTTTGTTGCTAAATTGGAGAATATGGGTTTGATGGATGGACTATTCGATGGATAAGGAATTGGCTGGATGGCCACATGCAAACAGTTGCATTCAGTGGCTCAACATCCAAACGGAGATGAGTAACAAGTGGTGTCTGCCCTCAGGGGTCTGTATTGGGACCGACGCTGTTCAATACATTTATTAATGACACAGACAGTGAGACTGAGTGAATGCTCAGCCAAGTTTGCAGATGACACCAAGCTGAGTGGTGCAGTTGATAGGCTGTAAGGAAGGGATGCCATCCAGAGGGACCATGACAGGCTTGAGGAGTGGGCTCATGGGAACCTCATGAAGTTCAACAAGGCCAAGTGCAAGGTCCTGTACCTGGGCTGAGGCAATGACCAGTGATCAGTACAAGTTGATGGATGAATGGTTTGAAAGCAGCCCTTCAGAGAAGGGCTTGCAGAAACTGGTACATGAAAAATTAGATACGAGGTCACAATGTGCGCTTGCAGCCCAGAAAGCCAACCGTATCCTGGGCTGCATCAAAAGAAGCGTGGCCAGCATGTTGAGGGAGGCAATTCTCTCCCTCTGCTCCACTCTCGTGAGACCCTATCTAAAATACTACATCCGCGTCTGGTGACCGCAGTATAAACCAGACATGGACCTGTTAGAGTGGATCCAGAGGAGGGACGCAAAAATGATCAGAGGGCTGGAATACCTTTCCTATGAAAAAAGGCTGAGAGAGTTGGGGTTGTCCAGCCTGGAAAGAGAAGGCTCTGGGGAGACCTTATTGTGGCCTTTCAGTATACGAAGGGAGCTTAAAAGAAACACAGAGACTTTTTACCGAGGGCTGTACTGACAGGACAAGGGGCAATAGTTTTAAACTGAAAGAGGGTAGATTTAGATTGGACATAGGAAAAAAAGCTTTACAGTGCGGGTGGTGAGACACTTGAACAGGTTTCCCAGAGAAGCTGTGGATGCCCCATCATTGGAAGTGTTCAAGGTCAGGTTGGATGGGGTTTGGAGCAACGTGATCTAATGAAAGATGGCCCCCTGCCCATGTCAGGAAGGCTGGAACTACATCTTTAAAGGTCCCTTCCAGTCCAACCCCTTCTATGATTCTGTGACTACTTTAGTTATAGCTAGGTTCCTTTTCAAGCCCTTTTCAAGGTCAACTTCTAAAACACAACCTCAGGGAAATAAACTGAAATATAACCCTCCTCTATGGGAGTATTAACACCAAATGCTGCATGACTGGTCTTTAAAAGCAAGAATTGTTTAAGACCTTTCTGCTCTAGAATTGTCCCAGCAGTTGAATCAACTTCAAGACTTAAAAATACTGAAAGATAAAATATATGCATAAATATCAGACAGAATTACTCACACAATCTGAAGGCATGCTAGAAAGTACTGGCTATCAAAATCAGGCACATTTTGTCAGATCCTACTATGAAACATGACAGGCAATTAAATGTCCGCAATTTGTCTGTTTCACTGTATGGCAATCTGATTTGAATCAGCTCTTGGCTGTGCTCTCCTATTTACAAGTCCCATTTTAATCCAGTGCTCTGTTTCTTTACCTAACTTTGTATGCCAAAGTAATGAACTCCTGTTCATGCTGAAGAAGACAGAACACTTGAGAGACAGAAAGCAAAAGAGATTCTAAGCAACTGGAATTGATGCAGAGCAGAAAAAAAAAAAACAAACAGAGGACATTGGAGAACAAGTGGCAGCAGGAGGCCCTGGTTTCCAGATTGACTGCAAATACTGCAGCTAACTCGTTCACAAATTTACAACAATTTGCAGACTTCTGTAAGACACCACATTCTGCTGTGGAAAACATTTTCTGCAACAGCTTTAGTACCAAAATTTTAAACCAAGAACTGTATTAGTGTAAATTTTCACTTGTGAATCTTGAAATTAAATTAAAGCAGTACAACATCAAATTCCACAGAAAAACACAGTCCTTCTGTTTGACTTTTAAAAATACACGGACATCTGGCCAAAACATACAGTCCCAAGAGCCAGCATGGCATGTCTCTCTTACAGAAGTAATCAGTGTTACTGCAATCAAAGCTACTATTCAGGCAAAGACAACAGGCTCACTTCCTGATTAAATCATACAGTGTGGAGTCCAGTGATAGTTTGAAGGCTACTGAAAACAAGGAAGAAAGATACACGAGATGACAAAGGAAAAGGGCTTAAGTGAAAAGTCAAGAGCCTACAAAATGACCTCATGTTTCATAAAGATGTAAACAGCAGGTTTCTTATCCATTCCGAAAAAAACACCACACATGAGCACACATACAGACTTACAGATGTCAGGGCAAGTCCAAAACTCGTAGACTGATGCTTCATCTGGATTTCAATTTTGTGAAGTAGAGCTTCAATCCTATCTTCCTCAAATCCTTTCCTTTGGGAAGGGATGATGAGAGAAGGAAATAATATCCATTAACACTAATCACTTTAAGTGAAGTTATGAAAATGAATTATAACACTGATAAAGGAAGTATTACAACATAATGTCTTCCACACCGAATTAAAATTGATATGAAATAATCTTATCATGCTGTGTCATTTAGTGAAACTGCACTAATATCATTAAACTCCTGAAGGTTATGCTGAGGAATATGCTACAATAGAGGAAGTAACAGACACAAGTTTTAAGAGTATTGAGTATTACTACTGCTTCTTCGGTGCATTTAAAGATAACTAAATTTTAAAGGCATGTTATTACATACATGCCTCTATTAATTATATGTCTATATATTATTATTAATACGTAATGGTAAAACATTGTACCGAAGAATTAAGCCTTCTCAAAAATTTAGCATTACTCACGCAATAACTTCATCAACTGTTCTAGCAATTATCTGTTTCACAGTATCAATGTCTCTTTCAGCAATACCCTGCAGTCCCACACTGAAATAAGCTTCTCTTGTTGAGCCATTAAACCTAGAATAAAATACATTCAACTCAGTGACAAGTACTAAAACTTAAGCATTAAACCTGCCAGCGAAGGCAGAAGAAAGTCAAAAACACCCACCATTTCCACATACACACACACACAGGATTTTAAAAGCTAGACAGAAAGAAAAATAATTACCAAAGAGGCAAGAAATTGAACTTAAAAACATTTTTTGTTCCATTTCAGTAGTAGCAGCACACTGTTAAGAAAATATACAGCATATGACATTAGAGAAAGCAAAACATTCACAGAAGAAAAGCTGCTGCTTTCTGTTCATCCTCCCATTCCTCTCTAAGTACTTTCAGGTAAAGAAGTTTTTTTAAGGTGAAAATTTTAGCTGCCTGTAATGTCAAACACATACATTCTACTTAAGCAGGTGAGTGCAATCGTACTTTTAAATTTATACTTTTAAAGTAGTATTTGTAAAGAAAGTGGCAAAGGGCCACATTTGTTGCAATTATTTTCAATGGTACGTAAAAAAAAGAAAAGTAAAGATAATTTTGTCCAATGGTCAGATAGGGTTAACTGTAAGTACTCAGAGACACAAACTGACACTTTGCAGAAATACCAAACACCTAGCAGTTTGAACCAAAGCCAACAAATAAAAAGCAATACGTGCTCATCAACACTAAATATCCACTATTTCATGCCTTAAAAACACAGAGGACGTTCAATGGCAGACTCAGGTGTTGAATTCTGGAATACTGGTCTCTGGACTCAAACTTATTCTTCTAGATTGTTTCATCAGCACTAAGGCACATTAAAGCCAGCTGACTGTATGGTTCAACACCATACTAATATAGCCTACCTGGAAAAAGCTCAGCGGACAAAACATACAGCAACCAAATCACTACTTCAGTGTCTAAAAACAGACTTCTACTGCCATGCCCTGTGATATTAAGATGTCTGCATGGCACTGGCATACATGCCACAGGACTCGCAGGAAACCTATGACTTCACGTAGAGACAGTTCAAGACAGGCAGAGTACCCTAAGGCATTAAAATCACAGACGAGTATATCAAGGTTTCCTGTTCAAATATCCGAGACAGCCAGTGGTGATGAAGGCATGATTTTTGTCATCCTCAAGTCTAAAAATCAGTCAGATGAATCACGCCCTGAAAATGCTTCTTTCTTTCTTTCTGCTGACAATAAAGGCAAACTATGATGAGCAGCTGAGCCTGCAGCTAGGTGAAGACAATCCACCCACCCTGAGTCTGCAGCACAGAGTGAGCTCAGAAGACTGGCTGCAAAAGCTACAGTTTGAATAAGTAACTGTTGTCAGAAATACCCTTTTGTATTTTGAGGCAATAGCAAGTCAATGGCACCTAACTGCACAAAAGCACATTTATGCCAAACACACCTACTACTAAATCACAGAATGAAAGCAAAAAAGCAAAGTTAACACAGTACAGAGAAGAGTTAGCATTACTCTTCTGAGTAATGCTAAATGGCCAAGATGAAAATCTCAGGTAAATAAGGGCACCGAAGGTATACCATGTTTTCATCTACCCATTTTTCTTGTTCATAACCTTTAAACATTACAACTTAGTTTAAACTAACATAGCTTCTATCGAATTATTTTGATGAGCCAAAAACTTACACTTGAGAATGCTTTATAGTTCACTAGTAGAAACTCTTAAGATGCTTTAGGATTAAAACAAGATTATTCTGGTATAAATGGCCTGTATGAGAGATGACTTCTCTCAGCTTAGTAGTGGCTTGTAACTTTTCTAATATTGCTTAGAGCAATGAAATGTAAATTACAACACTTACCCAACATCAGGAGAAAAATCTGTACCAACACCAGACTCAATTAAGGCTTTGTAAAAAGGAGAATTTGGCCCATCAACCAAGAGTGAAGACAACAGGCTTAGTGTGAACGTTTCAAAAGTGTCTGTAATACTGAAGAAAAATTAATAGTTCTTACAAAACATCAAGCTATGAATATGTGACACCCAGCATCACTGAGTTCATTTCTACTGTAGTTCAGAACTACTTCTATCAAATAGTACAGAGGGAGCAAGGGAAAAATTATTGTCAGTCATGAACAATGCACCAAACCTTAGAGAACTAAGAGAGCTCTGCGTCTTTCACTTATTATAACTAGCAGTAAAGCAAGTTAAATCAGGCTGCAAGGGCCAATAAATTAGGGTCATATAGAAAAGCTGGCACATGTCAGTAAATTGAAAGACAGGAAGACAGCATTCCCAGAAGTCTAATCCACTGAACTGTTCTGTAAGATAACAGCTGATTTTCCTTATGTCTGCTGAAGAAAAAGACAGGAAACTTCCATTTACTAAATGAGGATTTGTCTAGCTTTTCCATGGATTTATTTAACTTAAAGATAACATTTATGAAGAGGGACTGGGGGACATGAAATATGCCTGCATCTTGCTTAAAGTTCTAAAATGAGCCTTTGTTTCGGAATTACTCTTTGATGCACTTACTCTGTCAACAAGTAGCTGACACTGACAGTTGTCTGCTTGGAAGGATCAGCAGCAAATGAGTCTAAGCCACATGTTACACTGTGTTCTCTCTGTAAAGTATAAAAAATATGTTTGATGCAGACTAAACTCAAGAGCAAAAGTTACAAATAAAAATAATGACTGCTTGCATCTTCATAGCATCTTTCTTCCAAAGATTTCAAATAATTTTACAGATACTCATGAGTAAGTTCAATATTAATGAGTAAATACACAAACACAGGATATCTTGAAAATATGAGTGGCATCTCAATTTTTAGGAGTCGAGAACAGATGAGAGGATCAAGAAAATCTGGCCATAATTAACACTCTTGAGACGGGTTTCAAAGAAATGCTTACACTTCTGGACAAGCCAGGGAGGAAAAGGGGTAGGGGAAAGGGGGAGAAAGGGAAAAGTTATTTTTGATACCAATGTTTGGAAGTTTAGGTACCATTAGAGGGCATATCTTCTGACACAAAGTATCAATATTTCTATCAATAGCACTAATGCTTTCCATTGATAAATGTTTCAGTGCTCCAAATGCTGAGGCACTTGAAAACTGGAAATAAGAAAAATAAGCGACTACATGCAATCATTATATTACTAAAACTCAAAAGTAAGTGTAGCTTTTCCCTGCTGTAACCAAAAGTAAAAATACTTCAGCTCATTTACACACACACACACACTTCTAAACAAAAAAAAAAAAAACCACAAAAAAAACACAACTCCAGTAGGCTGGGCTAAAATGTTAACCTGTTATATTCAGTTTCTGCAATTCCAAGATTGGATGTGCACTGTTTCTTTTGGTTTGTTTCACTTTAATTTTTTTTTTTTTTTTTTACTTACAGGTTTTTCCCAGAGCTTCTGTTTTGGGATGTCAGTATTTGATTCAATTCTTTCAAATTTTATCAATGCTTCCTCATGTATCTGTTTCAAATGTTGCTCCAGTGGAAAATTACCATAAGTGAAAAA
Organism: Pterocles gutturalis; assembly: GCF_000699245.1. Lineage (NCBI taxonomy): Eukaryota > Metazoa > Chordata > Aves > Pterocliformes > Pteroclidae > Pterocles > Pterocles gutturalis. Next base: position 4,721 of record NW_010105989.1, on the reverse strand, counting down.
TCTGCATTTCAAATAAAAAACTGGAATTAAGCATCAGATTTTACATGAAATTTACAGTAATAGTTTTTATTAGATTATGAATTTCAGCTGTTTTCCAGTGATTCAGTTACATCTAGAACGGAACATGCTTTGCAAAGCCCCTAGGTTAAAGGTCCACCAGTTTGCCACACACACAAAACTCACAGATCTCCTGGTAAAATTCCACATTTTTTCAGCTTCTGTTTTACACTTTGGAGGTCACAAAAAACTAGAATTCATTTAGTTGCAGCAATATAAAATGTTCCAAGAGAAAATATTAATAACTGAAGCCAGAATCCCAGTGCTCTAAAGTTTCTGAAGACAAAATTCTTCTGGTCCTCTCACAAAATGTATAAAATAAAATGATCCATGTCTCAACTGAGCTATAAAACATGGGTGGGTTCTGCGGGTCAGTCTCCCGAGCACAATCCCATTCCTACAAGAAACACTGCTGACTTCCACTGGATTAAATATGAGCATGATGTATGTCTCATGTAAATATTATTCCCTGATTAAAATCTAAACACAGGTATAATACAGTAGTGGAGCTAATGTAAAAAACAATGGATTGTAAATTCACTGTCATGACATGAGCTGATGTTCCATAAGTGAACAAATCAGACTAACAGATTGACCACAAAATTGGTACAGAAGAAACGATACTATAGATTTCCCTCCATATCACCTTCAAATTTTCAAGTAAGCTGACTTTTAGTTTAAAGACCTTACCAGTACCAACAGAATTAGTACCTGACTCAAATGGATATTCATTATTTAGAACCTGATCCAGTAATGTGTAACTTAGGAACAAATGAACAGCTATTCATCTGTAACTTCCTTTTATGTCTTTTTTTATGTCAACTTTTAGTCTTGGTTGACAAAAAGGATAGGAACCCCTATACTTATCTGTGCTACTTGTATCATAACTCCCTAACATTACCGCCAAATAAGTTCCATTTCCCCCCAACCAATATGACTTCAAGGTCAAACATTTGTAAACAAAATTCCCCAAAACAAATCCTCATAAGCAAGCAAGCAGACAGCAATCAATCATCTCTCTTTCAGTAGCCCTTGCCTTCAACTGACCATTCACTTTATCTTCCTAGACCAAACTCCTTGCTTCTGTGTTGTCCTAGCTGCTGGAAGGCACAGGTTATCCAAGCTGCTGGCCATGTTAATGGAAACACTGTATTGCTGGTTTTCCTTCAGAAAAATATGAACACAGTGCTAACACACCATATAACTTAGTAGGTTAGTCACAAATTTCAGATACCTGGAATTGCTTGGATGATAGTGTGTAGCATGGAACTGTTTAAGCTGCTCCCATGTAAGATCAGGAATACATAATGGATCTCCACCAGATATTACACCGTAAGTGTGATCAGGAAGGATTTTATTCTGCAGATGCTGTGCAAATATCCTCTCATTATCTGTCTTAAGAGGAAAATGCCACATTTCAGTAAAAGTCATCAAAACACATTTTAAAAATAAAAGGTGCCCAATAATAAGACCTCAGAGCTCTAACTTACACAAGAACTCCTCATCATACAATTATTTTGTTCTGTAGTCCCATGCACTTTGATAAAACTAGCTACATTATCCTCTCAATTTAAAAGAAAATTCTACAATAAAACTTATTAATAAGGTGCTTTTTTATATGTAAACAAACTTTCAACACGCTAACTTTAAGAAAAATCAAGTAACAGATTGTTGACTTTACTGAAGACTTAAATTTGACAAAAGAGGAATGGAAATCTCTGATGCAATAATGCCCCTCATAACATGCAGTTCAGAACACTTCAATGTGTATAAAATCTTAAAACAAAAATTCACAAAACTTACAAATGCCCCCTTCATTTCATTAAAAACAACTCCTTTGAAGACTAGAGGTGTCTGAGGATCAGTTGGGTTCTCATGCTCTAACCTCCAACCTTCTTGCCTGAAAAAAAATTATTAACAGGAAGCGTTGGAAGTTTGAGGGTTTTGGTTTTGTTTCTTCTTTTGTTTTGTTTTGTTCTGTTTTAATTTAAGATTTGCATACATCTCAAGCTGTCCATAAATCTTACCAGAAATCTAGTTGCCGCAAACATGGAAAGAAAGCTGCATCCAAGTACACCGACAGGAGATTTTGAAAATCCTTAGGATTTTGTGTTGAAAACGGATAGAGTGTGTAATCACTAGCTGTGTATAAACAAATGTAAAAAGATCAGAATTCTAGAAAGTCTGAGATGCATTTTGCCCTTATTTATTTTTAATTTCTCTTCTATGTAATTAACTGGAAGAGAAGAAACTTACTAAATGGTAGATATTTTTCCCAAGGAATACACAGATGTCTAATGCTGCAATTATTTTACCGTAAAAGCTTTGCTTTGCCATATATATAAGTAATTAAGTGCATTGTTGTATACTATAAAGAACCAGCTCTACTGGGACTTTGTAACTGCCAAATGAACAAGATCTATTTTGTTACCTTGTCTTGTTAGTTTCTTAATCTCACACTCACAACATTCACACTTAATAATAATGGCTCTCCAAAGGGAAATTAAGGAGAGCTGACAGACAGCCCTACTGCAGTAAAACCTCATGCATTTTAAATGGTATTTACTGTGGGCTCACCTGTGAATGCATTCATGAAAGTGGACAGTGACCTGTTTAACATTTTAAAAAACGGATCTCTGCAAGGATACTTTTGAGAACCACATAACACAGTGTGCTCGAGGATATGCGGGACCCCACTGCTGTCCATTGGAGTGGTTCGGAACTGTACACTGCAAAACAGAGAACAGAGACGGGAACACAGTTATTTGTGACGAGAAGTCCACCCACCTCCATCTGAGGCTGAGATTTATGGGAACATTATCACTGTCTAGTAACTAACAGAGCATACAGCATGATGCAGAGTTATTGAGTTCTTAAGACTCTTGAGTGCTCGGCCACCTCTTCTAGAGGGTGTACAACTTCTGCACTTCTATTTCTGGAGGCGAGACAGAAGTTTTCAGCACATAACTAAACACGTTTCTTTTCAGCCAAAAGGCTCAGAAAAAACTTCATGGAAGGTTATCATAAAAAGAACTGGTTCACATCTTGCAACTATAAGGCAATTTATCAGAAAGTTCAGCTTTCAGGTCACCAATACAGAAGCAATGATAATAAATCTGAAGTAGTTTAGCAGAGAGCCACAAAGATAGTCAGGGGCAGAAGCATATGTCCTGTGAAAAGAGGCTGAGGAAATTGGGCTTTTTTAGCCTGGAGAAGGCATCAAGGGGACTAAATAGCTGCCTTCCAACACCTACAAGGAGGTTATGATGAAGACAGGTCCTTTCCATAGTTAGGCATGATGGAAGGACATGAGACAATGTTCATAAACTGAAGCAAGGAACATTCCAACTTGATATTAAAGAAAAAAGAAAAAAAAAAAGTAGACACTCAAACATTAAGAACGCGTTGGCCAGAGAGGTTGTAGAATCTGTGTCTTTGGAAATTTTCACCTCGATAAATGTCTCAGGAACCTTATCCGAATTACCTGTTGACCCTGCTTTGAGCAGCAGGTTGAAGAACTGGCCTCATGATATCTGTTCCAACCCAAAAAACTTCAAGAAGTCCCACAAAGGAAGTAGTATTGTCTTTGCTATCACAGAAGAACCCAGTCATGAAGCTGGATTACAATTTATAAAGCACAAATTGATGACAAGATGGAATGTGCTATACATATAGTAATGTTTTACCTGAATAGATTATTGGAGTCCTCTCGAGCCACATGTAAATATCTGGCTCCTGTACCATCATGACTAAGCTTCACTGCAGTCAGGAACAGCTCAGGAACAGCTGTCACCTGCATTGGAAGAAAACATCTGTATTACAGTGTGACTGCAACTGGGTCAATTAAATCATGGATGATGTAACAATGTCCAGTTGCATTATATATACAGTATATGTACATATATATAATGACATATACAGTATTAAATACATTCTCTGCCATATACAGTATTAAATACATTCTCTGTTCCTATTGTCTGTGGGGGAAAAAATAAGCATGCAAATGGAAAATAAAGTTTAAAAAAAACAAAAGACACTACACCCAAAGAACTATACTCTTCTAGTATAAATATTAAGACCAGAAAAATTAGATCAGAAATACAAAGAAAAGGCATATGCTCAAATGGTGTCAGTGGTTAGGGCAGCAAAAGAAAAATCAACGAACTCAGTTCTACCACTCGCTCTGTCACTAGAAAACACTTTTTGCAAGTTACCTTTACTCTCTACTTCTGCTTTTTTCATTAAAAAAGTAAAAAGAAATTACACATATTATTTTCATTGCAGGGTCTTAACACAGATATTAAAAGCAGCTTAGGAGATACAATATTACTTAAATGTCTGCCACAAAACAGTGCACAGTGAAGTTCAGTTATATGTCAGGACTTTTAGACCACATCAAACGCTCAGCATCTGCAGCAGACACACAAACTCCGGGGGTGAGTTACTGACTCTAGCAGAGTTAGCTCCCAACAGAAGCATGCGTTAATGTTACCTAAAGGATTTGGTTGCAGAGGATCAACTACAAGTAACTACTGCATAATTTTTTAACTGACCACCCAAAGCACCAATGCAAATATTTAGTGTGGAGGCTCCTGGCCTCACTTAGGCGCTTTCCAACCAAGGGAAAATGTATCTGTTCTCCAAGCACAGAGGAAAGCCAAGCG
>NW_010105988.1:18280-38775 GCF_000699245.1 Pterocles gutturalis | reverse complement strand
AGGGAAAAAACAACTTAGGAAATAGCCCTGCCAAATAAAAGAAAAGCCAAAGAGCTCTCTGAAGACTGCCTGTAATCTTAATACCCCCTTGCATGTGACTGTCCTCTCCCCAGTGATGGAAGCATCAGTGCTGCCACAAGCCATGGGGCTGCTCTTGCTTTGAGTGGGGCCGAGAGCAGCGCTGAAGGAGTCCATTCATGTCTGCTAGGCATTGGGTTTGTGTGGCTTCCCTCTGCTGCTATTGCTCCTGCGCATAATGAAGGTGAGCATGAGCAGATCTTCTTAGAAAATTAGATTAGAAAGGTCCCTGAGGGATGGTGAGTTCTCTATCCAAGCCCTTCAGATATCCGTTCAACCACTGATACTAAGGGATCTGTGATCTTCATGGGGGTCAGGCCTTGGTTCCCTCTGGGGTGGGTCTGGTGGGTGGTACAGAGCACATCTGCTGTTGAAACTGAAAAAAGTGATGGCTCCTGCCTGGGTAGGCTGATTTCTTCTTGTCTAAAGCAGTTTTTCTTCTTGGGTTGAGTATTCAAGGAAACAGTGCAGTTGCCAGGGAGCAGAGGGCTGTGGAGAGTGAAGCTGCAGCAGGACATGGGAGGGTGTAGCAGATGGGAAGCCCAGCTTGGTGTAGTGTAGGGATGGGTATTTTATTTTCTCACCTTCAGAAAACGGCATCGTCCTTCCCTGCCGTGCAACAGAGACAACACCCAGGAACCATTACCCCAGGAACCTGGTATCCTTCATCCTTAAGTGTGGTTACTGTGGCAACCACTGGCTGGATGATGTAAGCAGCAACCTGCTGAGCATCACTTGCTCTGGGCAAAGCCCAGGGAGAGTGGAGGAATGCCTGAGTTCCCCTGGCTGGGGGAGAGGCAACTTCATCTTGTCTCCTGGACTCCAGCCACCCTTAGGCACGGACAGGTGGAGGAGGCAGAGAGCTGTGAGAAGTCTCTTTGGGCTCTTGGGAGCTTGGAGCGATGAGGAAAAGGGTCGGATACATGAGTAGGTGAGCCTGCTTCCATAAGAACCTATCCCTTGAGCCAGAGTGGACCGAGCTATACTGCTCCCATTTGTGTGCAGCATTCGTGATTTGATGGCAGATAACCTGGAAGCAGTCTGTGTGTGCTCCTCCATGGCCATCTGCTGCTTTCCTCTACTGCTTTGTGACCTCTGTCTAGACTGCTCTCACTGGCCTGACTTCTAGGGCACTGAGGCTTTGGCAACCTGATGTCCCATAGTTTGAAATGTCCTTCATCATGCTCCTGTTTTCCTGGGATCAGCATATTAACAGGTGTTTCCTACGTTCCTTCTCAAGCATACTGCTTTCTTCCCTTTCACAGAATCACAGAATGGTTGAGGTCGGAAGGGACCTCAGGAGGTTACCTGGTCCACCCCCCCTACTCAAGCAGCGCTCCCTGCACCAGCAGCCCAGGAATGTGTCCAGACAGCTTTTGTCTCTAAGGATGGAGATTCCACAACCTCTTTGGGCAACTGGGCAACTTTACCCTCACAGTAAAAAAGTGTTCCCTGACGTTTAGAGGGAACAATTTGTGTTTCAGTTTGTGCCCATTGCCTCCGGTCCTGTCTCTGGGCTCCACTGAGAGGATCCTGGCTCCATCTTCTTTGCACCCTCCCTTCAGGTATTTATGCACATTGACAAGGTGCCCTCTGAGCTTTCTCTTTTCCAGGCTGAGTAACCCCAGCACTCCTAGCCTTTCCTCATAGAAGAAATGCTTCATTCCCTTCATCATCTTTGTGACCCTTTCCTGGACTCTCTCCAGTATGTCCCTGTCTCTCTTGTACTGGGGTGCCCAGAACTGGACACAGCACTCCGGGTGTGGCCTCACCAGTGCTGAGGTTAAGGATCACCTCCCTCAACCTGCTGGCGACACTTGTCCTGAGGCAGCCCAGGATACTGTTAGGGTCTTTTGCAGCAAGGGCACATTGCTGGCTCATGTTCAACTTGGTGTCCAAGAGGACCTCAGGTCCTTTTCTGCCAAGCTGCTTTCCAGCTGGGTGGTCCCCAGCATTTACTGGTGCTGGGGGCTCCTGCCAGCCCATTTATCCAGGCTGTCCAGGACCCTCTGGATGGCAGCACGACCCTCTGGTGTATCAGCCACTCCTCCCAGTTTTGTGTCATCAGCAAACTTGCTGAGAGTCCACTGCTCTCCCCTCATCTACCAAGCCAGCCACTTCATCACAGAAGTTGATCAAGTTGGTCAAGTGACTGACACTTTAGGAAGACAACAAATGGGCCCAAAGATATTAATCAGTGAGTAGATGCCTTTAATATGAGGAACTAATGTTCATCCTGGCTGGGAAGTTGTTAGTATTCAGCCACATAACACAGTAAGAGAACTGGGAGGATCTGGAAGGTGTTGGGACTGGCAGGACAGAAGAGAGTTTTTTGCATGGGAAAGTGCTTCCTGAGCCAAGAAAGGATCATGATCCTAGGAACTCACTCGATACTTGCCCAGCCTGATGTGAGAGTCCCCCTTTGCCAAGGCAGTTACCTCTGGCGCCGCCCTGTCCCGCAGCAGCTGGAGCAAGGAGGAGGAGGAGAAGGCGAGGAGCAGCAGCCTGTTACTGCCTGCCCTGGGGAGGCAGTCAGCATTTGCTCTTCCTCCTGCAGCAGCGTGGTTAGAAGCTCCTCCTCTGCAGCACAACTTCCCTCTCCTCACTCCTTATGCAAGGCATTGCCCCCTTCCACCTCACAACATGGACTTTCAGGTACCCCTTTGCCATCCTCGTGTCATTATCCATTTTTTCCTTATCGCTGCCTCGTTTGCTCTACCAACTCTGACTGCAGCAAACTCTCCAAGCAGCCCTGGAGACTTGTGTGGCTCTGCACACCCCAGAACTGCTGCTGTGTTGTCAGACTCTGCCTGCCTGGGAATTGTGCGTGGATAATGTATTGGAAGTGCTCCTGGCAGACAAGCTATTCTGGTGTTCTATATAATCCCTGGGAGATTCTGAACAGCTGAACCTGCTGAGAGCAATTAATAGCCATTAATAACTCCATCAACTTAGAGAGTTATATTGGTCTTTGTAGCTTCAGCATACCACCACAGCAAAGCATTGTCAGCTCTCAGCATGGAGACAAGGGAGACGTGATGCCAGAAACATTCCCAGATCACAGGGCAGCTGCCTGTAACCATCCAGGTTGTTCTGCCCTGTGATTTAGTCTGTTAGATGTGCAGCTCCAGCAGACAGGATACTGCTGAGCACTGAGATGCTCTCTCGCTTGTCCTTTAAATGGACAGCACTGTCCATCAGGCTGTAAATCAGGTTGCCCAAATCAGGTACCGGCCTTTCTGCTCACCAGCCTTTGTGGAACCTCTAGCCTGGCTCCCACAGAAAATGCACAGAAAGTGATACCTTATTAAAATCCAGGGCCAGGAATTGCTTGCCTACTTGACCTGTTTCAAGTACCCTGAAACAACTCAGACAGAGTTTCCTGCTTCCTCCAGGTGCACTCGGCTGTCGTACTACAGCAGCCTGTGTGCAAGCTAAGTAGTTTTCTCTGCAGCACAGATGCCAGAGGAAATTGAGTCTTCGTGGGCTGTAGATTAGAGATTTCCCACCTGCCAGGACAACAATGATTGTGGCCCTGGCAAGGTGCCCTTTCCTCACGAAACAGAGCTGTTCCTGACTTGGTGTCCTTCTCTTGCCTGATGTGTGGAGCCTGCTGATTCTGCTGACTTTGAGCAGAGCCTAGGAGCGGTGAGGAGCAGTGCCAGTCCCTGTTTGTGCGCTCGCAGAGTTTGGGGGTGGAGGTGTGAAGAATGGCAATATTCAACACTCCAGTACAATCAGGGGCCCATGTGCTTGCACAGCCTTGCTAACCTGAAGATGGAGACATCTCTTGAGGCGGGGTGGCTGTACTCCTCCAGTTGGAGAGCTTAGGCTGTATTTAGGCTGAGCTTCCTGATGCTCACTGCCTTGTAATCCACCACAGTCTCAGTAGTTGCCTTCCCTCAACAATTTCAGGGGTGAAAGAACCTGTGTCACTGAGCAACCCCACACTGCTTGACTCCTGTTTGGCCACAGGTAGCTCCGAATGCCCTTGAGCTTATGTTGCTGGAAATCTACCTGATGGTGCAGGTTTTAGAACTACTTTCTTCTCAGGGCATCCTGATGTTATGGATACTCAGGAGAACTCTCTACAGAAGTGGTCTTCCTCATCCCAAAGGTCACTTGTCACTTGCTGATGGTCCAGCAGCAGCACCAGCAGCACACTTATGCCTCAGGTCAATCTAGGGATGGAGGTGGCTGGTCATTGCAAGTAGCACATGGTCCTGGCTGGCACATCTTTTAAGTGGCAGGACCTGAGGCAGACCTCCTGGTACTGCTTGCTGATGCAACACAAAACTCTGCCATTACTGCTTTAGGTGTGTTGTAAGCTTTCCAGAGCAGTGTCTCCAGCATTGGGACACAAACAGCAGCAGGAAAGTCTTCTATCTGATCCCTTTTAGTGACTTAGGAAGAGATACAACTCACTGGAGAAGGAGTCTGTGAGTTAGCCTGGGACTTCTGGCAGCAAACCTCCAAGCTCAGCAACATAGAGGTATCCTGTACACTATCCATATTTCCTCCTCCTGCTCCAGCAATGTTCTGTAAAGCACCCACAAAGGATCATCCTTATCTGCTTCTTGTCTCTTGAACTTGGATGTTGTGCCAGGTACAATAAGTAAACTAGACATCTCTAGGAAGTCATCTGCCTAGGGCTCTCATTCTCCCATCTCCCAGACTGTTGTTCTCTCAGCTGAAAATAAATCCAGAAGTAGAAGGCTTCTGCCTTGTGTTCCCATTGTGCCACCTGGAGTAAATTAACACCAGATTTCTCTTTCATTTCATAACACTCATGTCAAATTTTCTCTTTTCTTTTTCTTTTCAATTACAACTACCAGGGGCTCCACTACCTGTCAGATCCTCATACAAATGGTGTGTGAGCTGTGCATCGTCACCACCACCCACCCCACCAAGCACCAGTTATTACCCTGTCCTTTAACACACATCTGGGTGATACCTAGAGGCCTCATTACTAGGCACGGTAAGAGGAAAAAATGCCATTGGATAGGAAGAAGTGCAGCTGAAATTGCTTTCCATCAGACTTGACTTTCCCTGTTCCTTCCCTATCTGTCTCAGTAGAAAGGAAGGAGTGGGAGGTTCCACGTCAAAGTTGCTCCATAGCTCTGCAAACCCAAGGTAAGCTGGTGCTGCCTGCAAAAAAACTCAGTTATTTTCACATTGGTTTGATGCTCAGCAACAGGAATGCTTTCACCACGAGAGAGGAGGTTGTGCCAGGCAAGGGCAAACAGCTGAATGCTGGAGAGCAGGATGGGATGGTCCAGGGTGTCATCCTGGCCAATGTGAGCTCACTCACAGAAATATGGGTTTATAAATGGCAGCTGTCTGGGAAAAGGGTGTGAAGTCCTGTCCCTCTACACATTCAAAACTTGTGTTCTTCTGAGTTGTGGAACAAGCCCCCTTCCTGAGGGCCGAAAAGCCAGATTTATAACCACAGACAATTTTGGCTGTTCTTCAGGCATGAGCTTATTTCACTGGCTGTTGTGGACACTGCAGGGCCCCTAACTACTGCTGGCACCCCGGGTGCAGCCAGCCGCCCCACGGCTGCAGCTCTACACTCCGGAGCTGTTTCTCATCACAGCTTATCCCTGCTTCCCCCCATTGCTCTGGTCGGCAGTGGCTCAGTCACGCAAGCTTCTCTGTTCAGGAGATCTTGGTTGCTGGTGAGCAAAGGCTGTGTCCTGGAGAGCAAACGACGCACAATGTGGCTTACAGCCCTGCAGTCTGCATCCAAGTCACGGCTCCCTTTTGTGTGCGCTTAATCAGCTCCTTCTGTGCCAGGCTGCAGTGTGCTGTTGCTTGGCATCTCTGTCATGCTTCCAGTTGCTCTTAGTGGGACCATGCCCTCCCTCTATGCCTTATAGTTTCAATGCTATAGATGTATGTTTTCCAGTCTGCACATCATCCTGCCTTCAATAGCTGTCTTACGCAGTTCTTCATCCTCCCTTGATGAATGCCAGACACCCTGCTTGCTGCTTTACTTGCTGCTCCATCAGCTGCACTGCCACAGGAATTGCATTTTCCATTTTTCAGACCTGTATCACATTTTTTTGCCTAATCAAGTCAAAGTGAAGGAGAACCCAATCTCTTCAGGCACTGCTGAAAGACCATTAGCAGCAGTTTCAGGTGCATAAATCTCTCTTAATCAGACTTGAAGTCTGGAGCAGTGGGGTGGGAAGAAGGGCCAGACTTGCTCTTGTGAGCCATCCGCAACCCCTTCCGAGGGGGTGAGGCAATCCCAAATCCATGTGTAGTGCCCATTTCCAGACCCACATGGAGGGCAGTTATGGATCCAGGCTGGGTGAGCAGCCAGATTTCACAGCACAGTGGGGCAGTGCCCCTTCTCTGTTGCAGCTGGGCAGCCCTGGCCAGGCCGGGAGAAGGAGAGCACCTGGGACTGTGGTTGCATGATGCTGGGAAGCTGCACGTACGCAGCCTTGCTGTTGTAATGGCAGCCCTCACCTTCATCCCGGCTTATTCACTGGTGTCCAGCTGGTTTGCCCCTGAGGGATGATGTTTCAACAGGAGGAGGCCACAGACGTTCAGCTGGAGCAGGGCAGCTGCCACACCAGCAAGGCTGCCACCGCAGTGTGCACAGCCAGCCGGGCCCAGGGAGAGCCACGGCTGCCGTCGGATGGCCCGCAGGCACGGCCAGCAGCAAAGCTGGGCTTGGCACCATGGCACAATGTGGAGAGGGAGCTCTCTGCTCCTCTGTGGGCAGAGCTGAAACAGGCCAACTGGACGAAGGTGTGCTGGGGAGCTGGAGCCTGTTGGTGCTTGTCCTGGTTGCAGATGGAGGAGGCTGGGGGCTCAGACCACCCACAGCTGGTGGGGTGTTGAGATTCTACCAGTGGTGGGAGCCTGGGGAGCCACCTTCAGGCACCCAGCACCTGCGGGCACCCAGTTGTGCTGGGATAATGGCCGGTGTGCCAGTTCTCTGCAAAATGTCCACTCAGAACTACTCTAGGGGGCAAGGTGGGGGTACCCAGAGCTGGACGGGGTGCTGTGGCTATTAAAAAGGAGTGGTGGGTGTTGGCACACCCTCACCATCCTCCACTCTCAGCTCTGTGGAGGCAGGAGCAGTGCTGTGTGGCACATCCCTCCCAGGGAGGAGATGCCTTGAGAGGTCCTAGGATCCCCGCTCTCATCCCCAAGGCACCGCTTGCTCACCCACCATCCCCCTTCCCTCTGGCCAGGCCAGCTCTGACTCTGCCCCATGTTGTGCCCCATGACTGAGCCTGCATGCCCATCAGCTCTGCTGGTGCTGCTGAGGCCAGGTCTGTGGTATTACAGTTCTGGGTGATTCTCCTTGGTGGATGTCATGGTGTTCCCAGAAGTGTGGTGAGGACACAACCCAGAAGCTAGAATGACATTGAATTAAAAAAGCAAGTAAGAAAGAAAAGCAGTGCATTTCATGTTTCAGACTCTTGGAAAGACCAAATAGTATCTTATCTGTAGAAACACCCTCAAAAAGTAAAAAAAAAAAAAAAAAAAAGATAATCTGGGCTGTGAACTGTAGTGTTTGTCCTGCTTTCTGCCTTCCCCCAGGATTCATCCTTCCCTGCCCACTGCAGGTACCCACACCCTGGCAGGTGCCTGGCTTGGGCAGACCCATGCCAGGCCAAAAAAAAGAAAAAAAAAAATCAAACCTTTCTGAAGCATTTGCAAGTCTCCCCTGAAAAGGGCAAGCACATGCTTGCCAAATTGGGCCACCCAATCTCTGGCAGCTCTTACCCCTGCCCATAGAGTGCTGCTGGCATGCTGCTTGCTGAGAGCCTGCCTTTCTCGTAAAGCATCCCGTTTCCCCATGGGCAGTATTGCTCTGAGCCAGCAGCCACCCACCTGCCTGCAAAAGGGACGGCCAGCTCATGGCACGGCTGGGCATCCTCACGCGCTTCTGCTTCTGGGAATTGGAGCGTAGAGCCCAGTGTCTCAATTTTATTCTGAGGGGTAAAACCACCTGTCACCCAGCTAAGCTGAGCCACAGCCACGCGCTGAGCACAGCCTGACCTTTCTGCAGTGGGAGAGTGCTGGTTTTCCAAAGGGGAAATGGCGACTTCATGGTCAGCATCCAAGGACAGCTCTCAGGAGCATTTGGTCAGTCATGCTTTTCACTTACATTGCCTGCTTTGAAAAAGGCTGAGCCCAGCGTTTTTGAGGCTGGCCTGACCCAAACCACAGCAACCCTGTGATCCCTGAGGGTGGGTATGTGTGTGGAGGGGTTAGGTTTCCTCAGGCAGGGCTGGTCCAGCTGGCCCAGTGCCCTGGGCTTCACTGCAGAACTGTACAGACACACTTTGGAATTACCTTTGCTTGGCTAGGGGCTTACTATTAGGATGTAAGGAGGAGGCCTTGGTTCTGAGGACAAGGTTTTACCCTCATTTCCATGGACCTTTTTCTCCAGGGCTGAATGGCACTTCCATTCATCCTCCATTCCTGTGTCCCAAAGCATAGGGTGTGATGGCTTTCTTCAGGGAGATGCAGTCTTTCTTCAAGCTAGCTTCTTTACATGACAGCTAGCAGCTTTACAGGTGGAGCAGCCCATCTTCTAGTCTTCATCCCAAATCCCTTTGTGTGCCCAACAGGCTTGGGGAGCTATGGAAGCAGATGGTCAGAGACACCAGACGGCTGCCCCTTCAGCATCCCACTGCCCCATGCAGCTAGATCCAGCCTAACCAAGTGACTGCAGCAACCCAGCCTGTCTCTTCACCCAGCCAAGGGTTTGACCACCCTGAAGCCACCCATCCAGTCCCATTGCATTGAGTGAACCAGTCCCAGCACAGATGCTGACCTTGCTCAGGCCACAGTACATGCAGGGCCCAGGAGCAACGGGTTGGCTGTTCCCGAAAGACAGCGTTATTCCAAAGCAAGAAAGGCTGGTGTTGGCTCATCCCCTCTTGTGCCTTTGCAAATTCCATAACAGTCTGCAGTACCTAACAATCCTCTGAGTCCAGGTTCAGTTCACAGGGATTCCCTGGACGGTCTTGGGAACTTGAGGAGGTGTTTTTCAGGAAGCCTCAGCCCGATGGACATAGCACAATGCAAGAAGAGTTGAAGGTTGGCGTTCAGTGGGACCACATTGCTGTAGCACAGCACCCTGCCATGACAGAGGGCTGCCCCAGACATTTGGAGACGAACATCAGTCCTGTGCTCTCTGCTCCTTTTGCTCTGATTGAGCTCCAGGGCTGTGCTCAGAGGCTCTGAGCAGCAAGGACTGATGCACTAGCCTCGGTGGTGCTCCTTGGAGGGTCCTGCCTGGGCCCAGGGATGTCAACCCACTACCTCGCCCTGAGGGGTCCCTGCAGGCAAGCAGTAATCCCGAGGCAGAGGGACAGGGAACCGGTAGCCCAGGACACGTGGCTAGGCAGCCCAGTGCAAGGGTAGGAGGCTCAGCCCCATGGCCCAGCAAGAAATAGTGTTGTCAGTGGTGTGATGGGCTCCCAGAGAGCAGGAGGAGATGGGAGCACAGCAGCAGCAGAGATCCTGCATGAGCCCCATCTCCTCCTCAACCCACTGTCTGTGTCGAAAGGGCGCTGCATGGCTCAGTCTACGTGGAGGTTGTAGCAAACCTCAGTAGCAGGTGTTTTGACCAGAGAGATTTCTGGGAGGTGCCAGGTGCCATCTGTGGTTTCTTTGCCATGTGTGGGGTCCATGGAGGGCTGAAGGAAAGAACAGAGTGGATAGCAATGAAGTGATGGAGAGTTTGAAGGAAGTCCAACTGAGACACCCTGAGAAACAAAGCAAGTAATAAAATCCTGGAGAAAAACAGTCCTCCGCTCCCAGCCGAGCCCACTCCTGCAGCTGCCAAAAAGGCATCCTTGGCTCAGAGGCAGGCAGTAATAAACACAGGTAGAGGCTTCACAGGGAGGGAAGGTTTTACCTGTCAAGCAAGTCCCAGAGTACCTTCACCCACCACCTGGGAGTGTTGAGCACTGTGGGGAGGTGAGGTGGCAGTCCTCCCACCACAGCCTTCAGCACAGCAGAAGGAAGAGGAGAAGGTAGAGGAGAAGGAGACGGGGAGCAGCATCTCTGGTTTCCCCTGGTCCATTTGGAGAGGGGACCAGCCCTTAGGGAAGGTGGGGTGGGCACCTGGGCTAAGTGGGACAACCTCTTATCATTGGTGGGGAGCCAGCTAGGGAAGGCTGCATACCTTCCCAGTTTTTGCAGGCTGCTTGTACTTTTGGCCACCCTCCTTTTGGACTCAAACCTTCACGGCTGGAGAAGCAGTCCTGTCCACTTGTAGGGCTGGCATCCAGCTGCCCTGCCCCACCAGCCCCGATGGGTCCTTCTCCCAGCCACTGCTTTCCCTCCTGCACTGCTCTTCTCTGCTTGTGGGTGCAGGTCCTCCTCGACTTGCTCAGCAGGTAAAACCTTCCCTGCCCAGGGCAACCAAATAAACCACCATGTGGGGCAAGGCCCTGTTCTGCTCTCTACTGTTTTTCCTTCCCTTTGCCCCAAATAAACAGGCCGCTGCAAAGAAAGACAAACGCCTTTGTTTCCAAAGTGGGAAGGATTGTCAGAATGGCATGTCCCCCTGTGTCTCATCAGGGACAAGATAAGTCCCTGAGGGCCACAGGGAGCCCAGTCACACAGCACAAGTCCTTGCTGACAGTGCTATTGTTCAGAAGGGGTGCACATGGAGGGGGCTGGGGTTTTTGGTCCCTGCTTGTTTCTCTCCAGGAAAGTCACAGCTGATGCCTGCTTGCCCAGGGAGACTTCCCTCCCTGGCAGCTCTTATCCTGAACAGACACCAGCCTGGCACTCGCCAAAGGGTGTGCAGGGAGGCCCCCGCTTCTGGACCTCTGCAAGTGCCCCTGGGTAGGCAGGCACCCCAGAGGGTACCAGAACTGAGCTCAAAAGAAGTGGCCTTCTCTTGGAGCCACCCAGCACTGAGCTCACGCTACTCCAACCCAACATCTGCACCAGCAGTTCCCCTTGTGTTGCTCCTTCCAGGAGCTCACAGGTGGCAAACAGGTGAAACAAGCCCAGGATGCTCACTCTGCCCAGGCTGGGGGATGCCTCGCCCTGAGCTTGGATTAGGGTTGGTCCTGCAAAGGACCTGACCCCCTCAGGGCAAGTTTACACAACAACAGACCCTGTAGGGACACTGCTTTCCTTCTAAGGTTACCTTCTTATCACAGGCTTGACCTGGGGACTGCTCTCATCTCCCCATCTTCCCTATGAATGGGAGGAGGTGCATTATATTACAGCTTGAACCTGTCTGACTAAATTTAGACAGTGCAGAGGCCAGGAGAACCTCCCTGGTTTTCCTTGTTTGCTTTGGTGGGACACATCCCGGCTGTGGCCTGCTTCTGGAACAAATGCCTGAAGGCCTTGAGGGTGGTACCTCTCAGTAGTCCAGGGTTTTTGAAGCTAATCCATCCTGCACAAGAAAACTCTTAGACTGTAGGACTTAAGCCCATGGACCACCGGGGTGAGGGTGAACAGGGGTGATCAAGCTCTCTGGAGCCAGGGGCACAGGGAACGCCAGGCAAACCATGTCAGTGTCATCTCTCAAACACTGTCACCATCCCAGGGTCTGGGGTGGGAGGGGAAGTCAGGCAGGTTTAGTAACCCTGTTGGGTAACAATCATCAGTAACTGGAGACAAGGGGAAGTGATAAATGCTTCTCTGTGCAGGAGGGAGCCTTGCAGGGGTCCCACTTTTGCTCCTCAATGCTTGTCTTGTCATGCCTACGGAGATGTGCCCAGCGCCTTCCTCCATCTGTGCCTTCTGCCCTTATGGGCTGCGCTCCCTTGCAGCCATTTACTTTGCTTTTGCCAAGAGAGAAGCTAAACGCATTAATGCCTTTTCAGCACCCTGGGGTGTAAAGGCTCAACCTCCCACTGGTGCAATGGCTCTTGGCCTCATGGTGTACCTGGTGAACCTGCTGTGGACTGAATAGACAGCACTGACCTGCCCCACAATGCATGCCCCACAGACTGGCTACCTATGGGTCACATAGGGTACACCCAAAAATACCTGGCTGTCTGATGGATGCTCCTTTACCTTCTATGCTGGGAGGGAAAAACAGGCTTCATGCTTACGAGAGCAGCACTTGCCACCAAATCACAGGCGCAGGGATGCTGCAAGTGAATGTCCATCCCTCTTTCCCCAGGCTCCGGCTGCAAAGAGGCTAAAGCAGAAGCTGATTCTATGTCTATCCAACCCCTTGCCACATCTGTGACCCTACTCCCTACGGAAACATCTCTGAACCAGCAATGCATGGGCTCACAATGCTTTGCAAAATCCTCAAAGCTGTCCCACAGAAAAGCCCCCCGCCCATGTGCATGGCCAGGCAGTCAGTTGGCGTGCCAAGATTTACCCCTCCAGCCAAAGCCAGGAGTTTGTGAGCACTCAGCTTCAATGTCCATCATAACAAGAGCACGACTATGAACCCACAGAAAAATGCCATGTTGTTTACTTGGGTGCTAAGTGCATCAGCACACCTCCCTCCTTTTTCCCAAGCTACCCAGTTCTGCTGGGATGTGAGCTGGTCACTGGCTTTCTTCCAGGAATTATATGGTCCTTTGTTTGGGAAAGGCTGAGGAGCCCAACCCTGGAGCACGAGGTGGAGGAGAGGGGGAGTATGTTTGTGCTGCCAGCACTGGGGGAGTGAGATTGCGCTCCTGATGAAACGGGCTGTATTACCACCCTGCCAGCTGCTGTTGTGAACATGCCCCAGCTACGGATCTGGTGGAAGGAACTGAGGAGATCCCAAGTGTAGACCCCGTCTTTTGCATAAAGTGTAGTCAGTTGATACCTAGACTACGCTGAGCGCCTGAGGCCAGCTCTTCCTGAGCACTGCAGGCAGGCAAAGCCCAGCTTTAGCATCGGTGAGGTGCTTCAGTGTCTGCTCTCTGCCCAGGGAGCAGAGAAAGCTGGAGAAGCCAGAGGTGAGGAAGAGCAAACTCTTGTGTGGGGCATGATGATGGATGGGTGTGTTTTCTGGCAGGGGTAGAGATGGCTCTGCAAAGGGTTTCCTTGGAGAGATCCACTTGCAAAAATTCCCAACAGATCGACACAGCCTTATCACAGCAGTGATGTGCTTGTACCCACCAGCTCTGGAGGGTGCCTGGGCCCCCTATTAAGGGGGTGGGAACCAACAGCATTGCAGGGGATGACGCATCCCAGTGCTTTCCACTGCCTCCAAACCACGATAGCATCAGAGAGGAGTGCCCTGTGCTTTCACTCCCCAAATTAGTACGAGCCTCAGGGAAGGGAGGGTGCCAAGCCCTGCCAGAACACCCTCCCATTTCGGCAGCCGATCCTGGTGGATAACAGACAGCTTACTAGCCAGAGAGTAATTGTTCCATCTGGCTGCAGGCTGGCAGGCAGCAGCTGCCTAACAGGGCTCAGTACCTCCTAACTGTCTGGGGCACCAAGTGAGGGATGGCACATGCAGCTGAAACCCCCGAGGGAGTTTTTGGGGGTCCACACTCAAGAAGTGGAGGGGAGTCCTGGGCTGCACTGGCTTTGTGGCCAGGAGGATGTGCCCCCATTGGGGAACAATGATCTATACCACCTGCAGGACCCCAAGGGAGGGCAGGAGCCTATCTGCCCAAGGCAGTCCTCTTTTCTCCAGCTCCTGCTGCCTGGCCGGGCCCTGTTGCCCATTGGAAAGGCCAAGTTGGCCTTTTGCCTGCCTTGGCTTCGGCTCAGCAGTGCTGATGCCTTGTGGTTCCATGCATGGTGGAGGCTCTCCAAGCACAAGATGTGCCCCTAAAACTGGCTGGTGGGGTGGCTGCAGATGAACAAGTTTGCCAAAGGAGATGCAATGGTCCATGCAGGGTACATCTCAATGAGAAAAAAAACCAAACCTGACATGTTCCAGGCTCCCTGCTGTCCTCACCTCCCGAGCAGCTCTGATGCTGTTTCCGCTGTGTGTAAAGACTAATATCACATCCCACACCCTAGGTACCACTTCGCATGTACAAAAAAAAAAAAAAAAAAAAAAAGGTGTTTCAGGCTTCTTTGTCATTCCTGCCAGCAAAGCCTGTTCAAGGCAACCTTTTTCTTTAGGATTATCATTCCAGACTGGTCTTTACACACATCAGTCGCTGAAAAATGGCAAGCAGCTGAGTTTCGGTCTCAAGGGTGTTGCAGGAGAACGTGCCCGCATTCCATGAACATACTTCTCCTGAGCACTGTTTCTTGGAAAACCTGAAACCACCACCTGGGTCGCTGTAACATGTTCAAACACGGCATCCACTTACAGTGTGCATATTAAGTACAGCAAACAAACCTCTGCCCAGTGTGTCTCAAAACTCACTTTAAACAAGAACCCAAGACAGGGAATATGCTTCAGCAGATCATTTTGAGGCTTTAAATAGGCTCAATAAATGTCAGATTTCTACAGCACTGCAAGGACACCAGTGTGGGTATTACAGCAGCACAGAGCCAGCGGCCACAACCAGTCGACAGCCTGCAGCTCTCCTGCTCTGGCACATCAGTGCCGAAACATCTGATGCTCCCGCATGGAGATGCATTTCCTTGCCCTTGAACTCCCAGCACTAACCAGCAGCCCAGGAATATTCCTCACTGTCGTATTTTAGCACAATATTCCCTTTCTCTCCTGCAGTGGTGGCACTGGGCTTATGTTGCAGGCCCTCTGGAAGTCATTAGCCAGCGTCCAGACAAGCGGTGGCAATGTTTTCCCCTCTGTAGTCAGCATTTTCTGAGCTTGTAGCTCTGCTTTCGAAATACATAATTTCTTAAAGGTTAGGTTTGAAGCTTTGCCTGCAGTGCCTGCACAGCCTGAACAACGCATGCTGCCCCCCAAGTCATTTTCACTTCTACCTTTTCCTTTCTTTCTATTTCTTCAACTTGATCTATTTAAAGAAAATTGGATATTCATGCCACAAGTCAGAAGTTGATTTCCCATTTTCTTTAAATTAGAAGAATATCATCAGTTTCAAACTGTGTGGCAGAATTGTACAAGGTCCCTAATTGTAATTTGCCTACAGGAGAACTTAAGCCTTACTCCATTCGCCTTCCAGTTCTCCCCGGTCTGCTGTCCTGCTCTGGCTCAGCAGCGATTGCCCAACCTGCTGCAAGGCTTTTCTTAACCTGCATCTGCAGCTCTTGGAAATCCTCTAAGTGCAGCAACCACCTGGTCCTGGCTGTGTCACTGCGAGCAGCCTCTCTGTGTCAAAACCAAGAAGGTGCTTTCCTAAAGCATCAGGCCACCCCTCCTTGACTGGCCTTTGCTCTGCCATCCTGGGCCAACTGCCCTTACACTGAAATGCAAATGGCCTGAAGCATTCCCAGACAGTCATTGCCTGTCTGGGATTAAAGATCTGCTAACTCCACTGCTCCAGCCTCACAGTCAGGATCTCTCACATCCAAGTCAATTGAAAGCTTTGCGGATTTTTGCTGTGCTGTCAGTATTTCTAGCACCATCAGGCAAGGAGTCCTTCTGCCTATCACCCAGGCAGAGGAGCTAACCCAGATCAGTGGGTGGCTTCTTGCCATTCTGGCATGCTAGAAGGGCACTTTCATGGCTTGGGACAGTCATCTCTTGGAGCTGACATAGTCTGATCCATGCTGGCCGTGGCCATGACCCAGCACTCGACTCCCTCCCTGCCCTCCTAGCCAAGGGCTGTGCTCATCCTGCAGCTGCAGGGATGCCATCCCGGCTGGCAGACCAGGAGCAGTCCCTTCCCTGCTGTGCCCAGGCCGGGTTTACACCCCAGAGTCGAGATGAAGCTCAACTTGAGCAGTCAGTGAGTGAGGAGGTGGGGAGCACAGATTTGGGGAGCTCCCAGGATGCACTTTGAGGTGTGTCTAACACATCGCAGTGTCACTAGCGTGAGAAGTCATTCCCGCTTCCCCAAGCTGTAATTTCAGGCCATCCAGATAAATCACGTTGTCCAGGTACCCTTTGATAACATTTGCAGGATTATCTTAACCACTGGGGAACATATTTCCATACTGATTTAATGAAAGCAGAGATTCTGGAGTCAGCAGAAGCTGGAGCCTCATAGACGGCTTCTAATCCAGGAAATTAGATGTGGTTGGAAATGTTTCAGCAAGCAAAGCTTGGGAGATCCTGCTGTGGCTCATTCCTGGTGTGAGGCTCTGTGTCCGCGAGATAATAAATTTGAGTTTATCGTACCTAATCCTAAATTTAAAATACCACAACCCACATAACACAAAGTGGCTGAACAGGTACAAAGACACTCACCCAGTGGAAAGATGTTGCAAATCATTGAAGGAGTAATTGCAGCTGAAAGAGGCTTTTGCCAGCTGGAGAGCAATGTGTAAGGGTGCACTTTGGTCACGTAGTTCACGGGCTTTTCTGCCAGGCCCTTTCCCAGTCCTCCAAGGTCATGACTCACGATGCCCTGTCTATCGCTGCATCCCTCACGAGCAGATTTTGGGGGCAGATCTTCCCTCTTTTGCTTCAGACACTTGCCTGACTGGGCTATTTCTCTGGTGGCTGCCAAACCACCTTGTTTAGAGCTCAGCCCATCAGTTCAACTCAAGCCCACAACTTGCAGTAGCTGGACTCCAGCCCTCAGCACGCAGGACCAGTCCATGTATGTTGAGGCATACTAGTGCCTACCAGCCAGACCAGGAGGCAGACCCTAAATGAAAGCTACTCGCAATGATGAAACTCACCCTTAGCAACCATGTTTCCCACTTCAACCTAAATTGAATTACAGCTTGGAGGTTGGGAGGGGTGGGGATGTCCAGGAGGAAAGCTGTGAGCTCAAGCAACCATGCCATCTCAGCATGAAGAGATCGGCATGGGCCATTTGGGTGTCAAGGACAGTGCAAGAAGAAGGCTGAGGCCCTGGGAGAAGGACTTGGGGCAGCCCCAGCAGCAGATGGATCCTTCTGCAGGAATGATGGGTCACAGCCAGCGTTGGGGGATGCGCTCAGGCCCCAAA
Source organism: Pterocles gutturalis (assembly GCF_000699245.1). Lineage (NCBI taxonomy): Eukaryota > Metazoa > Chordata > Aves > Pterocliformes > Pteroclidae > Pterocles > Pterocles gutturalis. Next base: position 21,787 of record NW_010105988.1, on the reverse strand, counting down.
GGCAGCAGCAGTTCTTTGAGGACTGTCTGGGATTGCTCATCATACAAGGGCAATTTGCACTTTCCATGGAAGAGTGAGCAGACAGGGACATTGTGCAAGGAAAGGCTAGTGAAAGGGCAGCGAGTCACTCCCAGTAAGCAGGCTGTCTCTGAAACACTGGCCACAGCAGAGGTGTCCAGGGTCAGGACCTGAGTGGGATGCCTAACCCCTACCATAGGACATGCCTGGTAGGGTTTTTGCTATGATTTCTGGTCTTTGCACACATGTGCTGGCTGTGAATTTGATCTGTCCCTGTAATGGCAGCTGGCTCTTCTACACGACCTTCTCCTGGCCTCACCCTGTCCAGGACACACAGTCCCAGTTTGGAGAAGGCAGGTGCAGATGCAAACACCACCTGCCTCACCCTCATAACCAGAGATGAGGCACCGCTGAAGTAATATCCCACAAACATTAGTCCATCCTCCACACTTGCCGCTCCCTCTGGCCAAGAGTTTGGCATGGCCAAGGGCATTGTTTGCAGCAACAGCATCAGGTCCAGTCACTCCCTTTGGCTTGGGCAAAGAAGATCTTTTGCTTCCCAAGGTATGATGCAGATCAGTGGCTCTCCCTCTTATACAAAGTAAGGATTTGCAATGGGATGCAGGAGAGCTCTCCCGGTGAGGAATAGCCTGGCTGGAAGGGTGGACAAAGAGAGCCCTATCCCACTGCTGAGTTCCCACACAGCCGGATAAGCTCGTGCCACCAAGGTCTACTGTGATTTGTTGTCATCTTCCATCCTTTGCAGATCAGATGGGCCGATAACCTGCTGGCACATCCCCTAGTTGGCTGACCCACCATGCACTGATAAGGAATGAGGTGACAGGAGGTGAGGACTGCCAGCTCTAGCCAGCCTGGCTCTGCCCTTCTCAACCCACAGTGGCTCTTCCTACACCACATTGCTCCTGAAAAGAATGGGCAAGCACCTCTGCATTTTCCATGTGGTGGAGCAGGTGTCAGTGCAGCTGGGGACACCACCCCTGTCTGGTGTGCCATAAGGGTGAGCAGGGACCTTCGCTCCCCTGAATTCAGACATAACTTGTGAGGACACTGATCCTGGAGCTTTACATTTTGTCACCTCATCATGGTGACAAAAGCCGGAAGTAGGAAGGAAGATTTGGCATTGTACTGATGGAGGCAGTCTGTGGCCTACACGCAATGGGACACCCCATGGGCTCCTTCCCTGTGGCATTAGCGTGTCATGCTAATGACATTTAATTCAAGATTCCTTGAAAATCATTGGAAACACTTGGACTTCTATCAGACAAACACAGGTTGCCCAAGGTAGACTCAAGGCTGAACTTCCCTGATGTGAATAGCGGTTCCAGTGTCTCCTCTGGGATGGTATCCCCTCCCTTGTTATCACCTGTTATCCATGACCTGGCCTGTAAACTTCTCAGCAGCATTTGGAGGAAGGTCCCTCCAGGGCTCAAGGAGCTCCTGGCTGCTAAGGCTGGGTTACAGGGGCTGAGCTGCCAGAAATGCTGCAGGAAACACAGAACCTACCCCTGACCTTTTAAATGGCCTCCCCCATCTCCAGCTATAAGTGAGCAAATATCTGCACATTTCTCTCCACCGTTCAGCACTTCTTGCAAGGGCACCGTCCCTCCTAGTCCAAACCCTGCAACCTGTTAGACTGTGGTGCCAGTAGCAGCTCCTCTCCCTGGAGAGATGCCTGGGGTCCTTTGCAGGGGTTTGGTCTCACAAAATCTGGCAGCTGAAAGGAATTTATTTACTTACACACCCACACGTCCTGAGCAGAGGGAAGCTGGCTCTAGCTGCTTTTTCTCCTGCTGGTATGGAGCACTCCTCCTCATGCCACACCACATGGAAGGGATCAGGCTCCAGGGCTGAACCCTGAGGCAGGTGACCAGAGGGGGAAAGAGGGAGCAAGCATGTCAGAGAAGCCCACTTTGGCCTTTACTCCAGCCCCCTTGTGTCGTGCAGTGATTGGGGACCTGGACAAAGGATGGAGTGTTTCCAGGCCCTCCCCAGCTCCAGCAGGCAGGATGATCTCCCTGCTACCTCTCCAGGCATTGGTGGTACCAACGGGAAACACCCAGGAGTGCCAGCCTCTGGGGTTGTGCTTGATGGGGGGGTAAGGGGGATGAGGAGTATCACATCCTCAGCAGAGGGGGAACTGATGGGCCTCCTAGAAAGGGAAGAAGAAAGTATTTCAGTGTGTTTCAGTTCTGGGCCTCTTAAGGAAATCACAGAGAGTCTTGTGATTTAAAGACAAATATGCAAGACAAGGAGAGCTTTAAGCCACAGGCTTGGCCTGCTGCCTGAATTTTTTCCTCCTCTTTCAGTGTAATTACAGTCAAGCCATGTAGTAATTGGGTAACTTTTTCCAAATGAATCCTTTCACCCAGAGTGAATCATACTCGCCACAAAGAGAAGATGGAGGCTGATAAAAGACATATAGTTACTATGTCTTATTGTGATAGAGCGTTTTGCCCCCATTCCCTTGTTCCTCAGTGTGTCCAGGGTAGCTACAAGAGCCAGGCACTGACCCTTCCTGGATAATTCCTTCCCACACCTCCAAGACAGCTTCCTCCTGGCTTGCTGTGCCCTACAGCCAAGACAAACTGCATGGTTTTGAGGACATCTAGGAGTTCTGCAGAAGAAAGACTATTTTCTCTCCTTTGGTTCCTGTACCTACAAGAGTGGGTGGTAAGGGCTGGGTCAGCAGTCAGACAGCCTCGAGGGACAGCAAAGCTGATATAGTGGAGCCAGGTGACCCTGGATCCAGTTTCAGATGTCTGTTCCTGGGGTTTCACCTAGACCACAAAGAGTCTCTGAGGTACTGTGTGTGCTCAGTGACATTTCTGCTGCTCCTGATTTAGCCAGAGTTGAAGAGCCCAGCCCTCCTCCCAGACCCTTCCTGCCAAGCCTCAATCCATCTGACCATTTTCCGTGTGGCATAAAAGCCTTGGACAGTAAAACACTCATTGTAAAACTATTTTCCATTGGCTTCATGGCCACACACAGCTGGATCTCCTCCTGGAGCGTCCTGCAGCCTGCTTGGAAGGATTGGGTTTAGCATCCTGGAGAGGAGCCTGGGTGAGGGTGGGAGGAGGCAGGTCTACTTGATAGGTCCTCCCTCCCCCCAAAACCAACCCCTCCCACCCTTTCCTCAGTCTGATTGGCGGGTGCGTTGGAGAAGGGCTGGGACAACTCAGCTCTCCATCTACTTAAAGGCAAGGGTGGGGCCACTTCAGCTACTTGCCTGGGACTGTTGCATCCTGGTGGAGAGGAGCACCAGCCTGCAGAGCAGCACCATGTCTTGCGTGAGTAGAGAAAGGGATAGGGCAGCTGGTGCGTGGCTGTAGGGGCAGCTTTGCTTGGTGGAGTGGGACTGTACCCCTCATTGACTTGGTGTGAGGATGCTTCCACTATCCTTCTCCATCTGCTCATCAGCCCCTGTGTCTGCTAGAGCTGGGTGCCTGCTGCTGGGGAGGAAGAATCCCT
>NW_010105988.1:8049-18226 GCF_000699245.1 Pterocles gutturalis | reverse complement strand
CCCCCCAGGGCCCCTTTTGTGGGGGGGGGGGGGGGGGGCTTGCAGGGCTGGCTCCTGAGCTGGGGTAACCTGTTTTACAGCAGCTCTACTCTGGGGAAGCAGCTGCAGTGATGTTTATTGCTCTCTGAGCATCTCCTCTCCTGGGCAGCCTTGCTGCTTGCTTCCTGGCTGAAGTTTTCATGAGTCACTGAATTGTTATCTCTCTCCCTTTCTTGTAATGAAATGTGCTATACAGAAGTGTCCTCTTATGAGTGTCAAGGACAGCTGGGGAGATGCTTCTGTCAGAATAGTGGTTGCATTTCTTTGATTAATTTGCCCCTCATTAAATGGAGGGTGATTAATCAGGGAGTGTCCCAAGTGCAGGCTTATTTGTTAAAGTGGGATGGTGGAATGATTGTTAATATTCTTGGGGCCTTGGCTCTGGTGTGGCAGAAAATGAGTACCTATGGGTTTGCCAGGGTATTTTAGTTCTCCTAGAGAGAAGGTGGGGAAAGGCATGTGCATGGAGCAGGAGAATATTCTTGCAAATGCTGAACATACCAAAAAAACAACAAACCCCCTACGAGCCCTTGGGAGCTCAGGAACAAAGTGTCTGAGCCCCTTGGACCTAGGCAAGGCTTGAAGTTCAAATCCAAGGCAGGGGAAAGGAGTAGAGGCTACATCCCTGCACAGCCAAGCTTCTGTGGGATGATGTGAGACCCACAAGACACATGGGTGTGTTTGGGGCAGGGTGGGTGTGATGGGAGCTTGCAGGTGCTTACACTTCACTGCTGTGAAATACAGACATGTTGATGAGAGCAGCAGAAGAAAGGTTGGGAAATCAGGCACATGTCCCATGTGAATGGAGTAACTTCTCTGGGATGTCCCTAGTGCAATGCCCTAGGGGAAGGGAGCTTCTCTGTCTCTCCAGCAGTCCAAAGCAATGCACTGTCTCACAAGGCAGCAGAGAGCTGCCAAGTCAGAGCAGGTGAGCCAGTAGGTACTGAGCTAATGTCTCTGCCTCCACATTCCTCAGGGACCAGTATGTACCAACTTGGGTCTCAAGCCTGGCCAGCGCCTCATTGTCAAGGGGAAAATTTCACCAAGTGCCAAGAGGTAAGTTGTGCTGGCCAGGGCACCGCACTGAGTTGTCTTCTGCTGATGGGGGCAGAAGGAATCCCTCCCTTGGGTGGGAGAGGAGCAGCTTTGGAAGGGGTTAACACCAGCAGCGCTTCCCAGTGAGTCATTGCCTAATGCACATTGCAGACACACTCTACTGCCAAGGGGCTAAGCCAAAGCAGATGTGAAGCTCCAGCTGCATGCACTGGCGGTGACCACATCCTCTCCAGTGCAGGGTAAAGGAAATGGAAGCCATGTCTATACTGAGATTTATGTTGATACAATCCCCACAGCCACATCCTCTCCCCTGCATGAAAATGGCCCAGAAGAAAGGATGCCATTACAGTGCCTTGCTTCACTGTGCAGGAGAAGATTATAGCCCAAGCAGCTGGAAGGTCTTAGATGCTCTGGGCCACAGCTCCAGCTGATGGTGCAAGCAGAAAGGCTGCATGTTGCAGCAACAGGTCTCAGGCTGTTGAAGTTTGCTTTCACCCAGTGGAAATGCCTTTAAGGTGCTGTGAGGAAGGTGGGGAGTGGGCAGGTGGGAGTAAGTAAAATATCCTCCTAATTTTGCAGGGATAAAGGTATCTGGGGCCCACAGGGAAGCTTTTGCAGTAGCCCCCAGACCTTGTGGAGGTCTGTTGCTGGGGGGCCTATTGGTGGGTAAGGTGGAGTCTGTAGCTGCTGTACCAGCACTAGCTGTGTTCCAGGAAACAGGTCCCAGCTCTTCCCAGTGCCTTTGAAGTTTGATAGTATCAGAGTGAAGGCTCCTGGGCTTTCTCTTGCCAAATAATATGCCTCTTCTCATCTGGGTAAGGGGCCTGGAGGCAAGGTGGACACTGGGTTAGGAAGCTGCTTTTTTTCCACTGCCATAGCACATGCTTTGGGATAGCTAATGACATGGTAATTATTTCAGCTGCCTGCAGGGTGGGGAGAAGGCAGTGGCTGTCAGGCAAGGTGCAGCACCAGCTAACTGTCTGGGGCTGAAAGGAAATCTGCAAAAAGCAACTGACTCCTTGGGAGCTGATTGGGGTGCAGGATAACTCCCAGGGATGAACTTTTCTCTTCTTAAAAGCTTTGTGGAAACTAAGCAGTGTCTCTCCCAGTGATGGCACTCTGGGGCTGATCACCCAAGCAGAGGAGAGTACCCCTTAGTGATGTAGCACCATCTTTTTAGGGAAGCTGTGCAGTTTAGCAAAGGTTTTCTCTTTGGTTACCCTCAGCCGGGCTTGAAGCAACAGACCCAGAGATGTACATGGTAACGAGCAACATGCTTCCACAGTATTGACTAAAACAGCATTGATGGCTTTCTCTGCAGCTTTGTGTTGAATCTTGGGAAGGATGCTTCTCACCTTGGGCTTCACTTCAACCCTCGTTTTGATGCTCATGGTGATGTGAACACCATCGTGTGCAACTCAAAGAAGGTGGATGAGTGGGGTGCAGAGCACAGGGAGACTGTCTTCCCTTTCCAGAAAGGGGGTACAGCAGAGGTGAGACCTGGGGGATACTCTGTGCCTGCCCTGGTGAAGGGAGGGTGTTTGGCACAGGGCACCCAACTGCAAGGGCTTTCTCTGGACTGTCTGCACAGGAGGTGGCTGGCTTCTCCTGCTTGGCCAGTGCCACCATACAAGGCTGTGAGCAGTGGTGGAGGATGAGGATCAAATATGCAAGCTCCAGCTAGCTCAAAGGGATATTACTATTGAACTGAGCAGGGCATAGGCACTTCTTGGTAGACCAGAACAACACTCCTGCTGTTGAAGAGCAGGTTATGCTGCTGAGCATGTTCACCCTGCAAAGCAGAGGGTGGCACAGCAATGCAATGGAGGGGAAAGGCTTGAGGGTATCTTGGCAGAAACTTTATTTGACTTTTCCATTTGTCTTGCAGATTGCTTTCAATGTCAACCAAAATGATCTGACAGTCCACATACCAGGCCACCAGTTCACGTTCCCTAACCGGCTTGGTCTTGCTGTCTTTGACTACTTTGATACACAAGGGGACTTCACAGTCCAGTCCATCAGCTGGGAATAACTTCCTCTGACACTTCCATCTCAAAAGACAGAGAAAAAACAATCAATAAAGGAGTTTTGGTCTATCCAGTCTCAAAGTCTGATCTGTTTCATACTGCAAGTCCACATGGGTTGGTCATCTTGCTGGGGGGCTGGGAGGAGGAAGGTAGCCAACTTTGCTGGAGTACCATGTGTAGGTGGCACTGTGCCAGCCTTGACCCTTAAAGTCATGCATGGAGAGAAGGGTGAGGGGCAAAAGCCTGGGAAGGCAGAAGGTGAAAAGCCCAAGGAGAGTCTCAGGAGGCAACATTGGGGCTAGATGTGACTAGAGGGGAGAGTGGGTGAAGTCCTGCTCTTGAGGTCTAGACTGACACCTTACCCTGCCTAAGTAAATCTATCTGTCCCTAAACTAAGCATTTCTGGCTAGCCTCAGACAGCCTTGAGTTGCGGTGCTAGGTAAACCTAGTGGGGCAGGGAGTGAGGGGAAAGTCCTCAGCTGTGCTAGCTTTGGCTTGCACCCCTCTGTAGAGGCTAGTCCTACTTGTGATACCTCACCAGTGTCTTCTTGGGACTTCTCACTGCTGCATGGGGACAGCAGTAGAGAAGGATGCCTTGCTGGGTGTGGTGGAGCATGCAGCAGGCCCCTCATCCAAATCCTTTCTTCCAGTAACTGTAGAAGCATCAATACTGTTGGGCCATAGCTCATGTCACACATGAGGGTAGTAACCTGGAGCAGTCTGGCTTTATTCTGCCTCATCTGCCTTGCCTGGTCCATCCAGAGCTGGGAGTGGTAGCAAGACCTAGCTGAGGTAGGAGATGGTATGGATGTGTCTCCTGTGTTACCCCTTTGCTCATATTAGCCCAAATGATCCTGGGTACTTCTCAGTATAGTTTGAGGCTAGCTTCTGAGGAGACTAAAGATGATGAGGTATATTGGATGTTACAGCACAGTTCTCACTGGGTGTGGGTTCTTACCCAAGGTGTCAGCCAGCAGCTGCTTTGGGGGCTCTGCCAGTCTAATGCTACTTTGGCAGCAATGAATACTGCTGTTAGACAGGCTGTGCCTGGTGGGCATAGGAAAGGTGGAAGCTCTCATTTCCCCAGTGCATAGCACTTACCAGGTAGGCCTGAGATGGAAGGACCCAATCTTTGTGTCTTCACTTCCAGGCTTGGCCATGAGTAACACAAAACATGAACAAATTTATGTCCTACAAGGACTCCCTGCAGGCCTGGCCAGGCCAGTTCCTCACATTAAGCAGTTCCAGAGCAGCTGGAGCACAGGAACTTGCTCCTAGGGCAGCAGCACCTCCTGTTCTTGCTCCATAATTCATGATGCTCTGCTAGGTACTGTGTACCAGGTATCCATGAAGAGAGATGCTTGGCTGCTAGGAATGAAAAAAGAGATGAGTTGGAGACAAGGGCTCAAGATGGGCTTTTGAGCTGGAAGGCAGGAACCCTTAGGGCATACAAGCGAATTGGGGCTCTGCAGCTGGATCTCTCTTGAAGCCCCGTGTTGCCCAAAGGCAGTCTGCTCTGGACGATTACAACCTGTTCTTTAGGGCTGCATCTATAATAGTAAACACAACATCCAACATTGCCACCCCGTGCATAGGCATGGCTGGGGGACAGCATAGCCTGGGGACTCTTCCCATGGTGTGATACGGATGACGCCTTACCACAAGAGGAGGAACCTTATTCAGGTCTCCTGCTAGTGTGGCTACTTTAAGTGACTCACTGGTCCTGTGAAATCTGTGACTCACTGTTGTCCTGACTTTGTTATGGCTTGGCCTGTTGCTAGCGAGCAGGTGAGGGGCGGCGAGGGCTCCTCGGCTGTGTAATTTAGACGTATCTAGGTTGACTGCTCCCTTCCACCCACTCCCCAGCCTTGCGCAAGGTGGAGGCCAGTATGCGATGGCTGAAGGACCCAAGGATGGAGTCAGGATCCTCAAGACAAGTGTCCTCCCCCTAGCCGAGGAGGGCGAGCAGCCTTGCAAAGGGGAAGAAGGCATGACGGGGAAAGCACCACAACAATGACGATGGAAGACATTGCACGCCAACATGGAAGGTGATGCACTTTTATTTATTGACTTGACCCCAGCCAAAGGTTGGGAGAGGTTCCCAACCTGGGGCGCTCTCACCCCTCACTTTCCCGCACAGACCCTGATGGCTCCCTGGAAGGCAGGGAGATGTCATGGCCTCCCACTGGGTCCCCTGCAGCCTCCCGGGAGGGTGCTAGGGGCCATGTTGTCCCCATCCTGCTGCAGCCAGAGCGCCGGCGGTAGCTGCCAGCGAGCAGGGTGTAGAGGAAGGGGTTGATGCAGCTGTTGCTGTAAGCCAGGCAGGTGACGCCAAAGTTGAGGTAGGCCTGGGCAGCAGGGCTGATGCCCAGCCCCTCACCCCAGTACAGCCCAGCCAGCTGCCAGGCCCAGAAGGGGAGGAAGCAGGCCCAGTAGGCCACCATGATGGTGGAGATCCTGGAGAAGAGCTGCCCCGCCCAGCCACCGGCAGCCCTGGGCCCCAGGCGGAGGACCGGTACACCTGGGCCAGGCGGGCATAGACAACACCCAGCACTATGCCAGGTGCGAGGACGCTGGTGGCAAAGAGCACTGTCAGGTATAGCCGGAAGGCCACCGGTGTCCAAGTAGGGATGCAGATGCGCTTGTGGAGGCCACCCTGCTCCCGCAGCTGGGTCATCACCATCATGGGGGCTGTAAGCAGGAGTGCGAGGAGCCAGAGGATGGCACTGGCCAGCTTGCGATAAGCATTGCCAGCCCGCCTGGCCCTCAGCGGCTTGGCCACTGCCCAGTACCTCTCCAGGCTCATGGCGGTCAGAAGGAAGATGCTGGCATGCATGGTGAGGAGGTCCAGGCTGAGCAAAAGCCTGCAGCCCACGTCCCCGAAGAACCAGTCATGGGCGAAGTAGGTGCAGACCACAAAGGGGATGGTGGAGAGGTACAGGAGGTCAGCCAGAGCGAGGTTGATGACATAAACACCCAAGGAGCCTGCTGAGCGGCCTGCCACCCTGCCAGAGGCCACCACCACTGTGTAGATGTTTCCTGCCATCCCAATCAGGCACATGACCAGCAGCACTGCACCCAGCGGCCCCGTGACTGGGCTGTCCCCTCCCAGGACACTACTGCTGTCACCCCCGCCACTGCTTTCCTCTGAGAAGCTGCCACCCTTGACATCCTCTCCAGGCCTCGTGCTGATGGGGGAAGGATCACAAGACATCTTTGGGTAGGGCAAGCAAGAGCAAGTCAGGCTGTCATGGATCCGTTCCTTCCCTCTGCCTTCCTGCCTCACTGTATGGGACACGTCTAGCCTTAACACGAGAGGGAAGAATGGCGAGAGTACAGCAGACATAGGGTACTCCAGAGAAGTCTATTTCTCACCTCCAGCTGTGCAGTCCGTTTTGCTGATCTTGTCCATCACAAGCTCCAGCCAGTAGCTTTCCTTAACCACCAAAGGGCTGAGAAGGGGACACCTCCCTCCCCTTCAAGACCAATAGGTGCAAAATAACCTCTGCCAGCCAGGAGGAAATTACTCCGGTCTTCACCAGCTCCTCGCTTGTTGCTTCTGCAGCGTTCACTGGGCCCACGGAAACCAGCAGACTCAGTGGACAAGTAGATTTCTCCTTCTCCAGCATCTGTGTCCTCTCAGCTCAGAGAAACTGATGAGGTGGGCTCTGCCCCCCTGAACCAGCCCTTGGAGTGTCGCCTTGTCCAGTGCGCAGAGGAATGCGTCTGACTCATAGCTTCACACACTGGTGCAAATGCAGTCCCAGTTTATACTGGGCTTTTAGCCACTAGCTGAGGAGCCATGCTGGCTGCCTCCTCTTTCTTGCAGACACAGTCTTTCTTCCCCAGTGCCTTCTCCAGCTCCCTCTTCCTTCTTGTTCTTTTTCCCCTTTCTCTCATTTCCCCTCACACAGTTTTCCTCATTTGAAAGGGGATATAGCTGAAAGCCAGGACTCCCTGACGTGGCAGGTGGGAAAAGCTGTGGCTTTATAAGGGGAACAAGGGCCAGCCCTGAAAGTGCAACAGGCAGGGAGCTGCCACACTGCTCTCCTCGGCCCTTAGACAAGCTGGGTTGAGAGGGCCTGTCCCCAACTCCCTGCCAAGAACATCAGGACTCCTTGAGGTGTAGACAATGGATGTAGCCCCCAGTTTGCAAGGAAGCCCACTGGATGGTAGGACATCTCACATTTCCTATGACCTGGCCCTGTTCCACCCTTGTCCCCCAGTCAGCAGCAAGCTCCTAGAGACTTAAAGGGATGGATATTTTAGACCTGCTCTTTCCTCCCTCTCACCAAAGACCATCCTCCTTCTCTAAGCTTTCCCCCTCCTTCCCTGGAACCCTCAGGACCCGCTGCCTCACCCCAGAGCAGCGAGCAGAAGCCTGTTATGTAGGCACCACTGCCTTCTAGTGGGGCATCGCTGCATGACACCTATGCCCCAACACTTCTGCATCCGACGCTTCCCTGTTCTTTCTTCACCCACATTTGAGGCTCATTCGTCTCAGGGAACAGACACAGTGTGATAGAGTTTGCAGAGCAGAGACAGATGCGCCATTACTAAATGCACTCTGCTGTTAGTTCACAAGGGTTTTCAGGCCACTCCAGCCACTCTCTTTTGTATCATCAGTGTATTAGCTTCATTGTGGCCAAGTCAAATGCCCCCGCTCATCCTCAGCAGCAAACAGAAGGAAGCATCCCATCAGTACTGCCCTCACTGCAGCAGGATCCAAGCACCTTCCCGAGCAACATGCTGCATGCCACAGCAACAGCTTCAGCACGACCCTGCCACAGGAGTGGGCGTATAGCACATAAGGCATTGATGGAGGCAACTTGAGAGGCCTCCCTCTGGGTTATCTGTCAGCTCTTGCATGTCTGTGTCACCCTCTCTACTCTTCTTCCCAGAGGAGAACTGAATGTGCAGGCTGTTTAGATGACGCTTGAGCTTTTTTTTAATGAACTGACCCATTTTCATGTTACCAGAAAGGCACTCTGTTTTGAAACACAAACTTTGCAATGGCTTTTGGGTTTTAGGACAGTCATAGTCCTAACTGGGAGAGACCAGCAAACTGCAGGGAAAATATACTTTTGGGTGGAATGCTACATTGTGCCACGGCAGCAGGATGAGCGATGCTGTGTCTCATCCAGGAAGTTGATGCTCCCAACTGGTTGTGGTGGTCTCAGCACAGACAGGAGTCCTCAGAGAAGCACAGGGGGATCATGGCTTCACCCATTTCACTCTCATGGGAAAATTCACAGTCCACATGCCCCAGGAAATGCAATGAATAGCCATGGCTCCTTGCTCTGAATATCTGTGCTTTTTTCCAAGAAATTACTTCATGTCTTAGCTGTTAGCGGCTCCGCTCATTTAGGAAATTAAAATAAATTACAACGGACTTTTTTTATTAATTTCTTTAGGAGCTAATTAAAATACTGGTTGCCTCATTAATTCCAGTTAGCTCCCTGTAACACAGGAGATGCCCACTCTCACACTGCCCACATTAAACTGCAGACACATCAGATGCTAAAGTCATCAGCAGAACTCAGCTGGTCCTTCCAGCATGTGAAAGGTAGCTCTCCCAGGAGAGCCTTAAGAGCTTATTTTTAAAGATATGAATCACAGGTTGATTTAGTGGTTAGGGTTAACTTACTAGAAGGATATGAATATAGATTTCCTTGTTATACTACTGCATAAAATTATATGTATATGTGATATATAATCTATACATATGTAGTGTATAGGGAAGAATGACAGTTCCAGGCCTTTGACATACAGAGAATGAGGGAGCAGAGATCCATGTGTTGCTATCTTCAGACAGCAACCCCTAGGCTCTAGTAGAGACAACAGTGAGTCTGAACTCTGTATCAGACATGCCATAAGCTGCTCTCTGCAGGACTCAATCTCTCTGCATTGGTTTGACTACAGACTCAAATTTGACAGCTGAACTTCAGTGGCATGAATATCCCTCACAGTATCTTCCCTAGGGCAGTATTCCACCTCCCACTTTTTCTTATGTATACACACACACGTTATCTACATACACACAAGCATACACACACCAGTTTTGAGTGAATCTCTTAAATCTTCTCTGCAGGAATCAGAGGAAGGTGTCTACACAAACACGATCTGAAGAAGCTTTTGAGCCCATATACAGCAGGAGGAAACAGGTCTCACATTTGGCTGTCAGATTACAGCTTTTAAGTGACCTTTCTCAACTACAGCTCCAACTGATCAAATGTCTAGATGTTTCACATCTCTGTCCCCAGCAGAGAAGCCATTTCTTGTAAAGGAAGTCTCTCCTAGTCCAGCAGCCCCTGCAACCCACAGCAGCTGTTTTCTTGTGTAAGGTAGGTGGCTGTCTGCAGTTTCAGGCAGGAGTGATGCTAGGTCCCATGTCCACCAAAGCAAGTGCCAAGCTCTTACAGTCTGATTTACAGGCAAGGCCTGCCAGCATCCAGTCAGATCACAGCAATTTAACAGTGACAGGTTGCACTGAGGATTCAGACTCACAAAATCTTGCACTTGAAAGGAAGCAGCTTAATATGGCCCCCAGAACAAAGTGGACCATCTACAGGGGAAAATAAAAAGTGCTTCAAAAGGTGCTTCAAGAGAACTGTGTTTCTCTGATGTCCATCTCCTCTCCTCTCCTCTCCTGACAGCTCACCCAACAGGACCAGGTAGAGTCGAGTCATAGCGAGGTTCCCGTATGTCCTCCTAGGATTTAAACTTGAAGTAGGCTTCAACTGTTGTGAAGGAAAAAGGTGGTGCATTAGGGCAATATCCTGAACCAGAGTGTCAGGAGAGAAAGGAAACAGCATCCAGACACTTACTTGCGTATTCCTGTGGTGTCATGGCCTGGTTGATGACGCTAGTGAAGGCTGCAATCCAGTCCAGCTGGTCAGTCTCCGTCTCGCAGGTGAAGAGGTATTCCCGGTCAGGGGTGACAATGGTGAGGCCATAGTGCCAAGAGAAGTTGCCCTGTGTCCCCGAAGGCAATCCCTTCTGGACACTATAGCCATTCTCTCTGCTGCCCACAAATACCTCACCTTTAGCAAATG
>NW_010105988.1:0-8018 GCF_000699245.1 Pterocles gutturalis | reverse complement strand
GGGAAAGAGAGGGATTTACAGAATCCCAGAAGAACCAGGGAATAATAGCAGTGTACCTAAGGACAGGAGGAGAGTGGGTGAGGACCAGGGATACAGCAGCAAAAAGATTTGAAAATGGTCAGGGCATTCAGAAAAGCAAGGAGGCTGTCCTCAAAGGCAGTGGCAGAAAGGCAAATCTAAGAGTGTAGACCTCAAGAGGTCTGAGACAGGAACTGCTGCGCCTGTCCCTCCGTGTCACCCTCCATGTCACTCTCCTCCTCACCACCACCTTTACACCGCTGCCCTCCCGGTTCCCATTGACTGCAGGCAGTGAAATACAGAAAGCATGAGATGAACTAACTGGGATGGAAAGGGGAAGACCAAGAGTCCCTTCAGAGCAGCTGGGGAACCTGCAAGCCTCCTTTCCTGCCGAACAAAGACTTTGATTGCACTTTGACCCTGCCCTCAGCGCTGTTGCCTGTAGCTGCCAGAAGTCAGATCTCCCCCTCACCAAAGGGTCCTTGAAGTACATGAGCCTGCGGTGATCCAGCGTGAACCAGCGCTTCTTAAAAGCCTCTCTCTGCTGTGAAGGGAAGAGGTGACATACGTAAGGGGACAGTGCCCTCTGCTGTGAGCAGTGCGAATGGATATCCAAAATTCATCCCAACCACTTGAACCAAGCCCCTGTCTTCACAGCAACCTCTTCCTCACCCTTTCTGAGCTGAGAGTGGGGATCATTATCGGATTTTTCAGTCCCCACTGCTGTTCCCAACTCTTGGACTTCTGTGAAGGACTCCAGAGTTGAGACAGGAGAAATCTAGGTGCTAAATACCTGGAAGGTCATGCACACACTGACACAGGCAGAGAGATCTGTTGTTCTGGGAGAAAGCAGGGACTCTGGCTTCATCTACTTTCACATACGTCCTTCCCCTTCCTTTTATTCTCCCCTCCCTTGGTGCACACACACTGTTCCCATGGGTGTCTAAAGAGTCAGGGGGAATGGGGAAACAGCAGGAGAAAAACACTGAAGGTCAGTGGTTCTCTGGCCAGTCCCTGTTAGATTTTTTCTCCCACAGCAGCTTACCTTGGGACCAGTCTTCTCCATGTATCCCTCCTTCAGGAAGTTTCTTGTCAGTCGATTTTTAATCTGACAAAAAGGCAAGAGTAACATTCACTTAGCCACACCTTTCTTTGCTATTCGCTTTCACCTTCTACCCTTCCTTCTATCACCCCAAATCCAGCTGCCTTTTAAATTCATGTTAGCAGAACTGCCTAGCCAGGAGTCACTTCTGACTCCAAAGAGCCCAGAAACAGCAGAGAGCAGTTGTTCTCTTACCATCACAGGCCCCTTCACACCTGCTTTCTCATCCCTGTATCTAAACACTGCAATTTCCACTTCTGTACCTGGGGATGTAATAGTAGCTAATGGTCTCTTTTATCACATAACCGAGTACCAGTGTGAGACCCAGCACTCTGCTCGCGTGCTTCCTTACCTCATTATCGCTGGCAATGGGAAATGCTACCTTCAGATAATGGAACTGCACAGAGCGAATGGCATTGAACCAGTCCACTACCTCCTGAGAACAGAAAAGGACAGGACAGAAAGTTTAGCCAGAGCAACAGTGAGCCACCTAAATTGACCCAGCTGCACCCAAGTCTAAGCATCTCCCTCACACACCCACAGCCAGCATGGCTGCCCCATTCTGCACATGCACAGGCAGTACATCTGCACATCGTCTACGGCAGCTCTTCCTACACAAACCAACTCAGCCAGTGCTCCCGCCCTGCTCCCTGAAGCAAAACTCTCTCACAGACACACAAACACAGAGCCAGAACCTCCACCCTGTTACCTACAGCATCTCACACACACACCCCCTGTCCTACCCAGGCTTCAGACTATCTAATATCAGCAGCTTCTCAAATCACCTCAATTGCTTTGCAGTATTATTTGATGCTAAAACTATATACCTTTCCACTGTCATGGTAAACAAATATATTCCGGGTCTTGTTGTCCTTGAGATAGGTGATCTGCAAGCCATTGGGGTTCCCAATCTTCACTGGCTGGAACGTAGCATTGATGACATCTATTTTAACATTGATTTTGGGTTCTTTGGACTGAAAACAGAATGGCACTGGTCATGCATGAGCAGTCTTAGTGGGAAAGAGACCTGAGCTACTGACTTAGTGGGGTAAGGCAGGGTCAGAGTGTTTTAAAGGTAATAACTGCTCCTTCCCAACAACACTGCTGTAGCACACACTCCCTTCACTTTGTGGCATGCTCAAGCCCAAACAGTGGCCCAGCCCTTCAAATTTAGATTTGAGCTGTGCCTACTCTGGAACTGCCAATGAAACACTGAGAGTGCATCTGACTTTACAGCTGAGCCAGCCTAAAGGCTAACTGACCTTGAAAGGAAAGAGCCCACTCCTAGACTCATAGAATCATAGAATAGTTGGGGTTGGAAGGGACCTTTAAAGGTCATCTAGTCTAAACCCCTGCAATGAGCACGGACTTCTTCAACTACATCAGGTTGCTCAGAGCCCTATCCAAACTGACCTTGAAATGTTTCCAGGGATGGGGCATCTACCACCTCTCTGGGCAACCTGTTCCAGTGTTTCATCACCTTCATCATAAAAAATTTATTCCTTATATCCAGTCTAAATCTACCCTCTTTTAGTTTAAAATCATTACCCTTTGTCCTATCACAACAGGCCCTGATAAAAAGTTTGACCCATCTTTCTTATAAGCCCCCTGAAAGGCTGCAATAAGGTCTCTCCAGAGCCTTCTCTTCTCCAGGCTGAACACCCCCAACTCGCTCAGCCTTTCTTCATAGCAGAGGTGTCCATCTCTGTGATCACTTTTGTGGCCCTCCTCTGGGCCCACTCCAACAGGTCATGTCTTTCCTGTGCTGAGGACTCCAGAACTGGACACAGTTCTCCAGATGGGGTGCCACTAGAGTGGAGTAGAGGGGCAGAACCACCTCGCTCAACCCGCTGGCCACACTTCTTTTGATGCAGCCCAGGGTATGGTTGGCTTTCTGGGCTGCAAGTGTACATTGCCAGCTCATGTCCAGCTTTTAATCCACCAGTAACTGCCAAGTCCTTCTCCTCTGGGCTGCTCTCAAACCCTTCATCCTCCAGCCAGTATTGATACCAAGCATTACCCAAACACAGGTGCAGGACCTTGCACTTGGCCTTGTTGAACCTCTTGAGGTTCACATGGGCCCACTTCTCGAGCTTGTCAAGGTCCCTCTGGATGGCATCTCCTGTTCCTTCCTACCCCAAGCAATTCCCTCCCTAGTGACAGTATATTAGCACTTGTCCCATTCATTTCAGGGAGATGAACGAGTAGAAAAGTAGCCCTCCTCAAAACAAGCCAAACAAGTTTTTGACAACTTGGCTCACAGTGGGGTGAGGCTGGTTCCAGGGATGGTGCAGGACTACACAGCCAGACAAATGGATAGGAGTGAAGTTAAAGATCAGCCCTTTTATCAGCAGTGAGGGAAGGCTGTGGGGAAGCACAGAGAGGACAGGGGGAAATATCACCCTGCTGTAAGAAGGGGACCCCTCTCCTCAGTGACATGTTTCTGTTATCATCCCTGGCCTGGGATGAGGAATGTAACCTCAGAAACATATGTAGGAAATATAAACATCTCCATGACCCCACTGCCCTGGGTGGAGTATGCACCGAGGTGGGAGTTGACCACCATACTCACATCCTGCTTGGTGAAATATTTCAGACATCCCTCTCTCTCAGACAAGAGGAACTTGCGGGGTAGGAACTGCCCATTGTCTCGACCTCGCTTCCAGAGGATGCCTTCCTTCACCCCTAGGAGCAGAAAGGCCTTACAGATGTGGTAGGCATCAGAGAGCTGCATGCAGCCTGGGGTCCCAGACACACGTCTGGGATAAAGCACATGATGGACTATTGTTGAGAACAAACACTTGAGAAGGAAAGGTCTCACCTCTGACTTACAGCTGAAGATGGTGGTGTGGTGTACCTGGGTTTGCAGCCCAGATAAATGGTCACCAAAAGACATTCCCAGATCCTTCCCACCTCCCAGTTTGGTTTCCGCTACTGCCTCTGACAGAGTGAGAGCCATCTCTCCTGTGAACACCCAAGTCCTGGCTCATGCAGACCCTGGCACGGGACTAGAACTCTTCCCGCTTCACTCTGCAGGCCCTTGGGCTCCAGCACCTTGGGCCCACAGCACTGGGGCAGTGACATTTCAAAGACAATTATCATGGTTGGAGGGGGTGGCACACAGCAAGACAGAAATTCCTTACTGCACAGGTCTGGCTCTACCAGGACAGAAAATGCCTTCAAAAAATGTCAACTGGTAATACCAGGCTTGGAAGCAACCCGTGACAGTGCCAACCTACACTGCCTTCCAAACAATGCCCTGTAAGTACCAGATGGGTCCTCAGGAGTACCTTTGGTACTTGCAACACTGGCACTATGAGCTTTCTCCTCATGATGCTCAAAAGCATCCAGCAAAGGCAACAGGCAGGATATTTTGATGCTGTGCTCTGCTCTTACCATCAGAATACGGCAGCTGTTTTCCAGGCTCGGTGAACTCTTTGCGTTCATATTTGGCCCGTATCCACTGTTCTCTCAGCACTCTGGGGAGAGAGATGACAAGTAGCTCAGAAACAAACTACAGGAACCCAGAACTGCCCTTCCCCCTTTTCTTCTATATGCAGCAACTTACTGGCAGTCATTGTAGGTTGGCTGGTAATAGTAAATAGGGATGTGAGCTTCGTATGTGGCTTTAGTCACAGCATTCCCATGCTTGGCCAGAAACTGCAGAGTTAAGACAGAGAGTTAGTGTGTCCCTTTGATGCAGACTCGTATGGGATCTTTTTCCTGACCCAGCGAAGTCTGGCTACAGAAAGGTGAGTCTCAAAGGTCGGGTCTACTCTCAGAAGTTACACTGATTGCACCTGAATCAACGGAATGCCATAAATGTCACTTCCGTGGGGGTGGCTGTACACACATTCAGTGGATTTGCTGCCATGCTGCACATCTCCAGGGAGACCGAGTTCAATGACAGCTCTGCAATGCCTCTGGGAGGACATTCCAAGCCTCTTTGCTCTTCTCCAAACAGCGGCAAGAAACAGATTATTTTCTTTGGATCTCCAGAAAGTGTCTTCAGTCCCCTGAAGATTAATGGGTTGAGGGGCATGTAACAGGGAGAAGTCAAGTTCCCATAAATGCTATTTTTCTCAAGAGATCACATTACATCTGGAAACTCTTCTCAGAGCAAGGAATTGCCCAAGATTTTACTCTCGGACTGCTCAAACCAACAGGAGACATTGAGGCTGGATGGTGCTGGCAAGTGGGAAATGGGTCACTTGAAGTGACAACGACCCTGAGCCTTGTCAAGATACATTGCAAGAGCTCTGCACTAGCCATAAAGTAACAAGACATGGAGAGACACATAAGACAAGTGCATCCTCCCTCTCCCAGTGGGTTATGGGGAGTTATCCCGGCTTGAGTATCCAGAGCATAAGTAGCAAAGGGACAGATTCAATCAGATTAAATCTCCAACTCGGTGAGGCCAAAGGGCTGATTTTCCCAAGACACATTAGTGTACAGTCTAGATCCAACCCACCTGACATACTAGCGGGGATAAAGACCTCACCTGCACCTGAGCATCATCCCAGTGGTCCATCTTGAGGGATTTGACTTTGCTGATGCTAGGAATGTTGCGATGAATTCCTGAACAGCTGAGGCATATAAAGACACCCAAAGTAGAGGATGCCCAGTCAGGATCTGAGGGTATAAAAAATGGGTATGACTACAGGTAGTAAATTCACCTGGAAGATGATGCCTTAACTAAGAACATAGTCTGAAGAAACAGAGAGCTGGGTGACCACAGTTTCATCTGAGATGATTAATTAACTCCCAAGGTACAGTCAGGAAAAAGCATAGCTATTAGTCCCTCACTGCCCCTTCCTTCAACCACTTCATCTGAATCTCTATTGACCTGAACCTCAAAAAACTCCAAAGTGCTCTGTGAACTCCCTTTGTATGAAGGGTCACCCAAAATGAAACTGAAACCACCTCTGGGAAAATACTCCAGGAGCTGTTTAGTGCAACACAGCAAACCCCCAACAGTATTTAGCTCAGGAAGTGGAAAGCGGCCTTGAATCCAAATTTTTCCAGGGTGAATTTAAGAATGTAAAATGGTACTAATTAGACCAGTCTTGATTTGGTTTGGTTGATACACTCCATATTCCCCTTCTGGGAGGAGTATGATGGGTGTTTTTAGCAACTACCGTAGGACCTCAAACTGGATACCCTTTTGAGATGCAAGCCTTTCAGTAAAAGAAATCTCCGAGGTGCCTGTAGCAGGTTGTCAGTTCATAGCTGAGTCATGGAGGAGACAATGCCCTCCTGAATCATGCCTTCTTTCTGGAGTAGTTAGGATTTCACCAGGAGCTTTCCTGTCAGGTCCTGACTGGGCATGACCTTGATTCGTATTTGAGATCTGACATAACTACAACCCACAGTGCTGCAGCTACACAGCCCCTGCTTATCTGGCTCTACTGTGTCCCTGTCCTTCTTCCCACCAGTGCTGTGGCAGCATCTCCTTCTTCCTCCCTTGCCCACTCACTTTCCAGGGAGGGGAAGCAAATATCCCAACAGAGCAATGCCTCTCCTCCCTCTGCCCCAGGCTCCTGTGCAGTCACATAGCCGGCTCCAAACTGCTGCTAGAGACCAGCCCCAGCTCCCTGCTTCTGACTCTTCCTCCAGCAGCCCTCAGGGACTCACCTGGCTTCCCACAGTCTGCACACAAGGAGTTTTCTGCTCTTCTCCACACCTCCTTCAGGGCCTTCATACTCCTCTCAGTGCCTCCAGCCATCACGTCCAAATGCTATCGCTTTGGGCAGGGCAGGGCAGGGCCAGGCTGGGCCAGGAGGGCAGCTGCCTTCGCCTTCTGCACCTGTGGGCCAACCTGCTGGATTGCCCAAGGGAGAAGGAGCCACCAGAGAGACAGAAGCTCTTGCAGACACAGGAAAAAGAGGAAGGCAGGAAAAACCGTAAGGCTAATGGAAGGAGTGTGGAAGCCTAATGATGCACCTGAGCCGGGCCAGCATGCAGGCAGGGACGAAAAGGCTGGAGGCTGAAGTGCACCCAGAGTGTGAGTAAGGAGGAGGAGACCTGCCCCATGGGCGTGGAGGGAAGTGCAGCAATTAACCACAGAACTGGTTTTTCCGCATTTCTGATGGTGAAAGGACAGGCCAGGAAAAGAGTGCAAGCAGCAAGAGAGTTGATAAAGGCAAGGTGGCTGTGGACAAGCAGCGGTCAGGCTGTGTCAGGATTCGTCACGCTGTGGGCTGGGACGGTTGGCTTTGGATGCCTCCACAGCATTTCAGGAGCTTCCACCAATGTCAGCTGGCCACCACACAAGCATTACACCCATTTTTAGGGCGAGGACTGGAGGACAACAACGGTTTAAGTGTTCAACCAACATCACTCAAGCCAGCAGTCAAGAACACGGTAGTCCTGATGCCCCCCACCACTCAAGCCAGTGTCTCTCTGCACCATCGACTACAGAAACCACAGCTGTTCAGCCACATCCTGCATCCTGGAGCTTGGTGTCAGAGCTGAGACCCATCCCTGCACTTGCCTCCCCTGGCTAAGAGCTGCACAGGTGCCACTGATGCCAAGCAATGACAACAGCTTGAACAAAACTCTCAGACCTTTATTGAAGAAGTGCAGATGTAAAATACTCATAGGAGTGGTAGAGCGGGTCTCAACGTCTCAAGGTGAGACATTGGGTGCTACACCGGCAACGCAAGGCAGTGTCCTAAGAGCCTTTTGCCAGGAGGGGCTGAAAAGGAGCAGAATTTGGAGGCACCCAAGCCTGAAGGAGCCCCCTGCCCGCCCCAGGCTGGGTGCCAGGGCTGGCGGCAGACACCCACAAGGTCCACGACAACAGCTTCTCTCTCCAGGCCCGTTTGGGGGAAAAAGTGCACCAGGTGCAGGTGAGGGGACACATTCAGGTCCCACGCACCGGTGGGACAAGAGGACC
>NW_010105987.1:0-29567 GCF_000699245.1 Pterocles gutturalis | reverse complement strand
GCTAGTACCTTCACCAAGTGAGGCTGTGAAGATCTTTCCTTCATGTAGACACCTTGCTCAGACAAAGGAGGCTGAGCAACGTGGAAAATATGAAACAGCAGAAGCACAATTACCGAGTGATATTTTCCAAGGCCTCACTAAAAAAAAAAAGACAGAAATAATATAAGCCTTCCCTATTTTTCAGAAAGTTGTATTTTACTGTTTGATTAGACATTGATTCTGTCAGTAACACTTCAAACTTCTGTGCTTTTAACAGGTGAAGTTAAAAATACCAGTGAGGATGGTATTCTGAGAGACGTGGTACCTTTATAGGGTAGGTGCCACTATTTTTTGTGCTCTCCCTGGGATGTTATTCTTGGTATCTTTTTTTGGTTTAAGTATAATGATGTTATCTGACTTGCATTGCCAAACCCTGTATTTACAGATCGGGAGTCTGAAGTTTTGGTGTGTACTTTATTTACAGACACAGAACAGCTGCTTGGTCTGGGACACATGCTAGGAGAGTCAGCTCCCTAAAAGCACCAGGGGAAACAGAGGCTGCTCCAGATCCTGCAGATTTTTGGGACAGAGCCAGAGTTACAACCCTCCTTTTCCTCAGTCCAACATGTTCATGTTTTCCTCATCGCTTGTCGGATGAGTCAGAACTCTTGAGGCTTTCTTTCCCTTTTTACAAAGAAGAAAACCTTGACTAAAATGAAGGTGCAATAAACCAATTTAAAAGTGAGGAGAACTTCCTTTATACAATTCCGCCTCTATTATCACAAGTCAGTGTCAGCTATTGACACTCAGTCAAATTGCAGCTTTGACACCGATTTAGTTATGGCATGCTGTTTATGAAGAGACAGAAACTCTTCCCTCCCATGTTTGTGTCTTGGTGCCATGAAAATCTCGCCCTGTAAATACACACATGAATACAGCATAAAGTAAATAAGCAGGAAAACAGGGTGAGTAGACTCAGGAAGAGTACACATGATATTCCCCAGCATGAGGAGTAACTTCTCCAGCTTTGATTAAGAGACTCAGGTCGTATGTCTCTCTCTTGGAGCATCATTGCAATGGCTGCCTGTGACTGAAAGTCAATTGATTAATTTTGACTTCTGTGGCTCTTCAATATATTTCCAGATATAGAGCACCTTAGGGGGCCTAAAGCCAGCCACTGAAATTCTACCTTTCTTCATCCAGCCCAGGTGTCCCTAATAGAAACTCCTTGCATTTTTTTAATATGCATTGGTTTTTTTTTTCCTCTGTAGTTTCCTTTCATTGCCTTGATATGCTTAAAGCAGCGTTGCCTTCCCCCCCCTTCTGTGGCTCTTCAATATATTTCCAGATATAGAGCACCTTAGGGGGCCTAAAGCCAGCCACTGAAATTCTACCTTTCTTCATCCAGCCCAGGTGTCCCTAATAGAAACTCCTTGCATTTTTTTAATATGCGTTGTTTTTTTTTTTTCTCTGTAGTTTCCTTTCATTGCCTGATATGCTTAAAGTAGCATTGCCTTTCCCCCCCCCCATTCTTGCATTGCTTTCCCCATGTCTAAGATTCTGGTGCTTTTGTTACCTTTCTGATGTCACAGTGTAGCATGGCAGTGCATTATTAGTTTTTATTATATTTATTGGAGGCACTGCAGAGGCAGTGTGGTATATAGTGATTATAGTGATGCCCAACAGCAACTTAATATTAGAGCAAAGTAGTTTTACCTGGTGTGAACACCTTTTGTGTGAGAAGTAATCAAGTGCAGGCTTAAACAGAGCATCCAAGGTCCCCTCCCATGGCACTGGTGAGCCTGGTGTGTTTTGTGAAGCAGTTTTTCTGTTTCTTTAGGTTTGTTTTTAATCCATGTTTTAAAAGGCTGTGCAGGTACTTTTTTATATAGAGGAATCATAAACTCAAGAATTTTTAACAAGTTACTAGTCTGTTTTCCAGGAGTGCAAAAAAAAGGTGATGTTTTAATAGGTGAGATTCCTGCAGATGTAATGGCAGGAAAGATTCCTGATGGAAGGTGAATTTTGATGAGTGTCCAAATATGTATTATTCAGTGCTGGCTTCAAAATACCATCAGGTGAACTTGCAGGTTGCAAGAGGTCATTCTTCTTGTCTTTTCAACTGGCTAACAACAAAAAATGCCTCTTCATTTTGCAAAGTGGACATGAATAATTGTACCTGTTTTTACCAGGATGTGGTTTCTCGAGGAGCTGGGGTTAACCTCAGCCTGTGCGTCCACCAAAAGGGTCAAGAATTCACTGCACTCACCCGCTCCTTTTCCATTTTCTTCTCTTGTACCTACCGTAGGCTAGCTTTGGTCAGCGATACAAAGAAATATCACCTGGTTTTTGTGGGACTGGTTTTTGACTGATTTATGCTGTCAGTCTTGATCATTATACAGTAACCCAGAATAAGGAAAACACTGACTGTATCTGTGGGAAGAGTTGGAGTAGCATGCACATGAAATGGCATAGTCAGAAATGCGTTCTTTTTCTCTATTCCATGTGTCTGTCTGTTTTTTTTCCTAGACTTAATTACTCAAACTACCCACATTGGTCTGAACTTGGAAGATTCATAAGGTAGCCCTGAAAACAGATTCACTTCCCAGATAGAATTTAAATCCTTGATCTGTTTTATTTTATTAGTGCATTTGGAGTAGTTCTATTTCTTGCTTTTCTTAGACTTAAGGAAGGACCTCTTTCTTAAAAAAAAAAAAGAAAAAAAATCCATGAAATACATGAGTCTTCCTTGGCAGCATTTTATATGGACAACACCTAATGTTATCAGAAAAGACAATTGATTGCAGCTGTCACTTTCAAAAGTGTAAGAAAAAGGCAAATATATATGGGTTTGTGATGGGTTTACCTAAGAGTTACTCCTTATATTTTAAAAGCTGCAATATAATAGAGTAATGTGGTAAGACAGTTTGAAAGTGGTGTTTAGCAAGGATGCTCTTTTGTCCCACAACACTCCACAGTAATTGTGTAGGAGAGCTTAGTGCTGAGCCCTTAATGTTAGCTCTTGCTTTCTTTTCTCTGTGGGTTTTAAAATTTAAGGGATTTCTTTTTAACCAGAAACTATGCAATATCTATTAAGTATTGCACATTGCCTTACCTGTGTGTTAATGCAGATAAAACCATGGAGGGAGGAGGGGCACCTGAAACAAATAAGAGTTCCTGCCCAGTGTCATCAAAATCACCTAAAAGTTTAGTTTCCTAGAAGGAACCACAAGAAGACAGACTGTACCTCTGAAGGGTCAAGCAGTTTATCAGGGGTGGTATTACCTTGTGTAACTCTAAGAAGACATGGTGAGGATGAATTTGCAGAAAAGATACAGGGGGAACCTGAGTGAGTACCTGTGAAACTGCACAGGGAAAACCATTCCTTGACTTCTCAAACAAATAACAAAAGCATCACATTTTCAGAAGAACAAAGTTCTCTCTGAGCATGCTGGTAACAGGAACTGCTTGGTAAGCATTTATTTGCCTCTTGCTAACGTAACTTCAGGGGCAACAAGTCCTTGTAAAAATGTATGCAGGAAAGAAAGCAGGGACCTGACTTGATGACACAGGTGCTTATTTCCAATATTTGTTCTCTGTGGAGAATAATTTATTGATTATGTCAGGACAGCCTTGTGGGGGCATCTCAAGCCTACAATCACATGCTGCTAGTATGCTCAGTGAACCAAGCCTGGATGCTTGACTAGCAACTTGGATATAAGCATTAAGTGTTCATCTTGAGAAAGTTCTGATAGTCAAACCAACTCCTTGTGATTCAGAAAATGTTGATTTTTTGAACAAGTCTGTTTGCAAATGCCTAATTACTGAGTTGTGGCAACTGCAGCTCCTTGGCAGAAAGAGCAAATTAATCAGACCAGCCAGTTGATAAGCTAGCTCTGCTAGCAGAAGCTAGAACATTTAGAAAAGCAGCGTAGATCTGTATCTAGCTATTAAGCGATGGAAATATGCATGGTTTCATTGACTTAATGAAGCATGCATTTCACGTTAGAGATACCCGGTGAAAGGGCTTGCTTAAAATCTGAGCCACCTATTTTTCTGTTTTTGGTAACTTGAATCTTTGTAAATGAGCTCAATTTCCTACTGAAATCCATTTTGTTTTAAGAATGCATAGCTTGTATGCATGCTTGAAGGCAGTACTACTATGTGATACCTATAGGATATGAATATACAAATGCAGGTCAGGTTTTTTGGTTTGTATAAAACATCCTAAGAACACCCCAGAGTTTGATTAAAGATTTCTTATTCCTCTTCTCTGTGCCTTTATTCTTGATGTGTTTACTGCAGACAGTTACCAGACTATGACCCGTGCATGTGTTTTTATCCTTTACTGCAGACAGTTACCAGACTATGACCTGTACATGTGTTTTTATCTGGAATCCCATTTTGGTCTGCCTCAAATGCTATCAGTGTAAAAAAGATCCCCAGAGCCCACTAGTGTGGCTCATGGCATGTAAATTAGCAAACACTACTGTTCTGTCAAAACTCTTAATATTTTACCACCATGAGCTTTATTACACATGCGAGGTTTCTTTCAACAATCCTTGGGTTTGGTAACATCCATAGACACGAGTTACACATGAGCCTTTTTTCCCTAAAGTGATCAATCAAGAATTATTAATTATAGAAATGGGATTAAAGTTTCTATATTTCTAAAGTATGGTTGTTTGCACATAAATATGTATGATGTCCCTGGCTGACTGGAAATATTCAGCACTTAGGTTTGTGCATGGCATTCACAGGGGAGAAAGAGCCTTTTATGGTTCAATCTGGTTCCAGTTTTCCAGCCACTTAAATATGAAAAATAATGGACTGCCAATGCAGAAGTTGTATTTCCAAATAGGTGAAGTTTTGAAGGGAAAATACCTTTCTGAACAAGTCCAAAAGTAAACAAATGAGGTGTGAGTGAATCCCTAAGCAAAAAGCAAATCTGGCTGAGGGTGATACCCCACAACCCCAAATCTGTGCCTGTGAAAACAATCTTTGGGGTATGGATGTGGATTAAAACTAGGCTTTTGCTAGTAAGCCTACCTAGCTTAAATAGGAGTCTAAAGCTTGGCTGCTAGATTCAGAATGGAAAAGGTCTTTTATACTTACCCTTGGAGTAAGTTTATTAAATGAGATTTGCTGTATTCCCTATCTGTGTCCTTCTAAGCCTTTGTTTTTGTTTGGGCTTTATGAAGTGTGTCTTTCTCTATCCAAGCCTTATTAAGGTAGAAACAAATACATTCTGGAGTGTTCAGGTATTTTGATATTAAGGAACAACATCTGAGGCCGGGGTGTAGCTATAGGACTTGAAGAGGGACTTGTAAGGATGTGTTAGGGGCTGGTATCACAGACATGGGAGTGGAAGAAGCAGTTCCCAGGGACTGATATGTAGCCATTTGCACTGAAGAGCATTGGGGTGGTAGGGAAGGTGCTTGAGTTCTGAGCTTCCCAAGGGGCTTCAAAAAACCTTCTTCAGTTCCTCAGCTAATTCCTGGCAACCATGGCGCACAGCCACTCTTCTAGAGCCATAAATAATTTATATAATCTACTTAGAAAAAAGCATTTTATTGAGGAATTTGTCAGGGTTGACTGTGGAGCTCTGTTTTTGGCTATAACATGCTCTCAGTTGCTGCAGGCATTTCTGCTTGACACTAAATTTTTAGATGAAATGACTTTTATATGCCTGTGTCAGCTCAGGTAACATAGCCACAGTGTAACTGTGTAAGGCTTCAGTCATCTACTGAGTTACTCAAGAGATGCTTGTGCTGGAGCCTATCAATGTGTTTACTTACTGTAAAATATGGTGAATGTTGGCTAGTGTTATCTTGGCATTTAGCATCTCGGAGATAGCAGGAGGAGCAGAGTATGCCAGAGCAGGCTTTAGAATGAAGAAAAAAATCTTGTTTAAGTTAGTAGTAAAATGTGTTGGGGGATTGTATGTAAGCAGCATAGACAATTTAGGATTGAACCTTACAATGGCAGCTTTCACTCTAGGACTATAAGTAAGCACATGACTCTTTCACTACCCACTCCCCATGTTATTTGCTTTATAACCACTGTTTTTATACTTAAGATCAGTTAATTATTGCTTCTCAGCAGTTTGTTGTTCAACACTCATAAAATTGACTTGATGGAATAGTCAGCCATATCTTTGTATCTTATATATTGCATTTCATGCAGGAGAAGAGAGAAACAACACTGGACAGTGTATCAAGCAGGCAAATAGAAGAAATATGAAATAGCTTTGATAGCTGCTTGCCTAACAGATGTATGCCATCATGCACTGAGTCCTGGTATTTGAACAATGGAATGATTTATGTTTTGTGGAACAATATATGATTGAAAATTTTCATGAGACCATCTTAAATTTTTTTAGGTCTTTCTTTTCCTTGGTGTAATTCTAAGAAAACATCCTGACAGCATGTGGTACTTTTTGACATATGACCAGCTAAACAATATAGCCATCAAAAAGAAAAAGATATTAAATGCATGATGTGAAAAATGGTTCTGGAGGCTTGCAATGTGCCTGTTTAAATTGGGTCTGCCCATTATGACTAGTAAATTCACAGCAGCCCACAAGCTTTGACTTCTTAGGAAACAAAAACTTGAACTGAAATAAATTGTTCAGTAGACATCCTATGCTTATCTTTATGTACATAACTATCTCTGTCCAAATAGTTTAACGGTTTAAAGGCCACGCTGGTATTGCTGTTTTTAGGACATCATCAGTTTTTTTTCACCTGGTATACCAGTTAACCTGCTGTGCTTTTGATGAGTTTATCCCAATAATCTATATACATGTCTATAAAAATGGATTTAGCCATGGTTACTGCTGTGTGCTTCCCACTCAGGTAGCTATTGTAAAATTGAAAGTAGTTCAGCATTTTTGTGAACCTACCAAATATTCCTGTTATTATCATCTACAGCCTTTATAGCAAGACTTGCACACAGGGCGAAACGCCCTCCAAAACCCAGTTACTGTCCCAAAGTGTTTCAATTATGAAGAGTTGTAAAGGAGAATAAGGAAGTACATTTGCAGATATTTCTAAAGTGTTCCCCCTAAAAGATGATTGTTTAAAACCCCCTGAGTGATGAAAACCAAAGTTGTGGAGTGAATGGGGAAAGACCGAGCTCTTGATATGGCAGGAGGGATGTTGGAGCAGATGTTATTTTGCTAAGGGCTGTGCAAATGGACAAACTACTTGTTTGATGCTTCTAGGGAACATAGTGAGTAGAGGGATGCATAGAGAGGAGCATGTAGTCAGCATGATGGGTTAATAAAATGCTCTTTCTATCAGCATTATGAATGTAGATCAGTAGAGCAGGATTGCTTCTGTTGGGGCTGTTAGACCGTGGTAACTGTACTTGAGGCACAAAAGCTGGGTCTTAAGGCAAGAGGAAAAGTTACATCCCTAAAAAATATCTTGTTGATTAGTTCTGCATAACTTAACAGCTATAAATAACTTTGAGTTTGTCTTCCCAAACATCTTTTGAGAATTAAACTCTGAAAAGAAAGAGTCCTTCTAACATTGAAGTGGGTTCCCTGCCTCTATATGAGTCACCCTCAGTGCCATTGCTCAGTGGTCCCTATTTCTGCCAAGCATCCTTGCCATCTGCAATGGGCAGTAAAATAATTAGTTATGCTTCATAAATCACCTTTTTATTCTTTAAAACTGTTTTTACCAAGTTTTTTGATACTGTTAGTGAACAAAGATTACAATTGGAAAAGTAAATAAAATGCAGAGTGGTATCTTGGCAGCCTACTTTCTATTGAGAAACAATGCTATGAAGTCAACTATTATATGCACGATAGGAATTAAGACTTTCAGATTTCTCACCCATCTTAGATGCTTATAATAACTGTATCATTATTAATTGGTAATGTCTTATATTGTGAGTACACAGGACTTCTTACAATAGCAGAAAATTGATGCAAGTCAAAGATGTGCTAGAAATGAGAAGCTGGAAATAGCACTGGTAGCTGGTAGAGGAGAAAGGACTACAGCTATAGCCCTATTTGGGTAGTAAGCATGTTTTTTAAAGGGATTTTCTAAATCCAAATAGAAAGACCTTAGATGAAGGGTGGGAGATGTTGGGGTAATTCGATGTTGGTGTAGTTTAATAGTGGGCACAAATATATGAACACATTAATGAATATTTTTAAGTTATTTTATATCTTTCACACACTGTACTGTTGGGTGTTGTCCCTATACAGATGCTGAGACAGGACTATGGTAATTCAGTATGAAGCATGAGGATGATGGGGTTGTCACGGGATTACAGAGTCCAAACCCAAAGATTATTTGAAGAAATGCCTCTAAGATGTTGGGAGTCATAATGTCAGGAAAATTTAAGCAAACAAATTCTTTCAATAGCCCTTTTAGTTGTAGACTAAAACTTCAGAAAATCTTCAGTGTTGTTTTTTTACTGGAAGAAAAAGTATTTGTCCAATCACTGTAATGTAACACAAATATTTTTCTTGTATTTCCTAAATATGGTATCATACAGGAATATTGTGGGCATAGCAATCAAAAACCCAACTCTCTCCTTAAGGAATAGGATGGCTTGGTATCTTGGCTAATTCTATACATTTTCAAACAGTATTTAACATCTCGTTATCTCAGCCTACCGATCTGTGATAGATAAAGGGAAACACTTAACATCTAAATTAAATGCTTAGGAAACAACAACAAAAAATAATTCCAGCAGTAAATGAATCCAAGACACTAGCTTTCTACTTTAGAGTGAGATGAGGAAAATATCAGTTTAATGACATACCACAACTGGAGTGCTCAAAAGTACCCTCACTTGAAATCAATGTTGTCTGTCTGTAACCCCCACTGATACTTCAGCTGCAAACATTTTTCAGAGTGGGCAAGGAGCTGATTAACAGTGCAGGTTTACAGGGACAAACTCATGTCAATTAAACCCCAGGAGGGACCATCAATTAGTGTCAGTCAGGAAACCCTTTTACCACTTAAATTAACATAATGAAAAATGGTACTCAGTCAAGGTTCAAGAAACTTTTGCTATCCAAAAATATATTATTTTGTAACAGATCTTGAAGCCCCCAAAATACTTATTCTTGCAAAATAGAGAAAGCTGATTCTTCATATGACTAGTTTTGTTGGAGAATTATTGTTTTCCGAAATGATTCTTCATTCTTATTAATGACTTAAGACAGCGTTCAAGAAACCTTGGCCATGTTCTGTTTTAGTTTTTTTATTTGGTTCTTCAAGGTAGGATTAAGTTGTGGAAATCACTGTGGTGATAAAATTAAAGCAAATAACCTGGCAAGATGAAAAAAAAAAGGAGCAATTGGACAAATCCTCCGCACCTGCATTTAACTGGACTACAGTATTTTGAGGATCCTCAGTATAAACAATAAAAATGTAAAATAAACAAAAAAACCCCAAACAAACCCCAATCTGTGCTTCCTCTGTCATCCTCCCAAATTCTGACTCTTGCTAATTGGCTGAGAAAATGATAAAGATCAGTTTTGGATAGGAAGATACGTAACTAGTTGGTCTGTTCTGATGCAACAAGTCCAGATAAGCATTTCAAAGCTTTTGTTTGCAGAGTCCATGATACGTTTTAAACTTCTGTGCAACATTTTGAGGCATGGCTGTCAAATTCAAATTGTCCTCTGCAAATCACATACACGAGGGGATTGCTTTAAAAATCAGACAATTGTCAAACAGACAGTGAGGATTGATTTGCATTTTCTTTCCATACAGCAATCAGATGAAGCCTTGACAATGTTTTATGGAATTAGCCCCACGGTGACAGTGATGAGAGGCGAGAAGCACAGGAAGAACAAGGACCTTCCAAAGTTCTTGGAAATGGAGATTTCACTTTTTAAAGTGTTAATTTTGACTTTACACTCATGTTGTTTACTCTTGGAAGATACTGTGCTGTGAGGAAGATGTTCTTCCACTTTGAAAGCTCATTGCCACCATGCTAGAGCCCGTAGGACTCTGTTCAGATCTTCCCTTATGGCCCTGAATGCAGCTGCCCTCCCGAATTACATCCCCATGCAAGCATTACTGATCACTGCTTTCTAGTGAAGGCTTCTGGGGTGCCTGGCCTATCTGCAGGACTGCAATATATGAGAAAATTTACTTTTTTCAAAAAAGCCTTTTGTTACAAAGTTAGCCTTGGAGGCGTGTATCATTGTATACTGATTGCTCAGACTTCAAGGATTTTCTTTTTTTGGGGGCAGATAGTATGTTTTCTGTTTCATTGGGGATACTTTATTTTTAGAACATCTATCATTTTATTGAACTGTGTTGCATGGAAAATGTTTACCTTATGTATATTGCATTCCATGCTGCAGCCTGTGGCTAAGACACATATTAGCAAGCATATTGCTATCGATTTGGCTTTGTCCCCTTTTTTCCATGTGCATATGAAGTTGAAATATTTGTTTGCAATCTGTCCCTTACAGTGATCTCTTTGTGACTTCTGTGGCTTGTGAAAACTTATTGTGCTGTTGAGGCATGGAAAAAAATGTTTTTTTAAATTATGAGCCCATTCGTGACTTCAGTGAGCTGAAGAGTCCCAGTAACTATTGGGGGTGATGATTTAGTACAAAAGAAAGTAGCTAAATCTGGGCTATGTGAGCTAGTTTGAGTAAGAAAATGGTCACAGTGGATGCTGTGGTATACGCACAGCCCCAAAACACTCCTATCACTCAAGGGAAGCTCCTCACAAGGAGATGGTAAGCAGATTTTTGCCTGGGTATCTGCTTTTCTGCAACTCTTGTACCCAAGATGTTCAAGCCTGAGTTGACCATAAGGGTGTATGTGCATTTGGAACGATGCCTCAGGAGTGGTACCTGCATGTACAGAAGGTGGTGGTGCAGAGCAGTGTTCCCCAGTGCCCGGGTCCTAGCCCCTGGGAATAGCCCAAAATCTTCCCAAACTGATGCTTGTGTCCCCTGGTCCTCAGTGCCTACAGTGACATAAATGTGATATTGATGTAACACTCCTAGAAATGTTAACAAATGTAGTATTTTCTGCACAGCTGTTCCACTATGAAGGTTATTAAGTATTACACAGCTCTCATCAAAACATTTTTTAATTAGCTGCTGCTTCAGCACTGTGTTTAATTACAAGCACTTAGCCACAGGGAATGTTTACGTCTCGTAACCTCCAAACGAGAGAAAACACAAGCTATAAAGGGACATAGCAATCTACATATGTGTGAAATGGCACGAAAGGCTAAAAGTTTTTTCACATTGAAAGCTCTGTTAATGTCATACATCGCAAAGCAAGACCTGAAGAAACCCCACTGAAGAACCTCTAATATGAGGTGCCCAAGCTCCATATGTGATTGAATTGCAGCATATATTTGTCTCAAATTACTTTCAGGAAAACATAGCCAATAGTTGACTAACTTTAAGATTCCTATTTATTACTCGATAAAAAACTGTCTTTATCTTAGAGTGCAAAACTCATTTTTCTTTTGTTTCTTTAAGCGCTTTCTTGTCACAGTATTGTTTGGTGGATGATGACCCCTTAACTTGTGTGGTACAAAAAAAAACAACAATATTTTTGACAGCTTAGTATTAGGCTTCAATGAAAGGTCAAACCCAAAATCTGGTGGGAATTATCCCAATAAAGGAGCAGTGCATAATGTTCACTGTAGGGTATTAACCATGCAATAGAATATTAATTTTTTTCCTTCCAAGCTATGTAGGAGAATATATTGTCTTTTAGAAAACGTGAATGACTCTCCTTGTTCCAGTGTGGTTTTGAGATCTGTGAGGAACAAATGTACCTAAGTATATGGATGTGTGTGCCAATCATTAAGCTATATAATATTTTTTTCCCCTGTATGTGAGGGAGAATGTAAAAGTGACTTACCTTTTCTCCTTTTACTAAGTGTTTATCCCCCTTGACTTTTGCAAGGTACCTGAAAGCTTAAGAACACCCTTAGCCATAATCGGAGTCTATTTTTACCAAGAAATCTGTTTAATGGTGGTAGGAGGTAAATATGCTTTTGAAAAAATTCATAAAACCCACACTGATTATTTCTTAGTTTGAAACTTCCCATTTTAATTGGTGGTTACAGAGGAGACTTCAGAAATGTACAGCCTTTCTGAGCTAGGTATAGCACTGATTATGCAGGAGTCTGAAATATATTGGCCAAGCAAGCGAAGTGAGGGTTTTCCTATTTTGTTCATGGCTTATGATCTGCGGTGTTGTATTGGAGTCATTAGTCACAATTTAGGTAGCTCAGGTGAAAAAGTGAGTGTGGACAGTGTTCACTTCAGGTGGTGTTTCCCAAAGCCAGCATTCAGGGACCCATGCATGTCTTGCGTGGGGGTGGTGGAAACAGGAGGAAAAGCACTTCCATGGAAGTGATTTCTCATCCCCAGAAGGCATTTTCACCTACACTGATAGCTATGAGGCAGAGCATCTCTGAAGCTGCAGAAACAAGTAATCTTGTCAGTCTTTGTCTGTAAAAGGTGTGTGTGTGCTTCTCTGAAGCTTTAAACATTGAGTCTGGAAGCTGTGTTGTGGTGGACATGTTCTCTGCATTCACCTAGACTCTGTTTCAGGGTTTTTGCAATAAGAATAGTAGAGTTCATGGCACCAACTCACTTTTCAAGGCAAAAAACCTCAAGTGGACTTGTTGCATACATGTGGCTTTTCAGAATTGTTAAGGAAAGATATTTTACCTGCATTCATTAAGAGCCTTAGTGCCACTTGCCTCCAGATTCCCACAAATAAAGCAGTTTGATTGCTCTTCTTGCATCCAAGCTTAACAATAACAACAATGAGCACAAATTCAAAGTTACCGAACCATAAGCCATGTCCATCACGCTCAATTTGTTTGAGATGCATCTCAGTACCACTTGAACTTGCTGGTCCTCTGAGTTGTTGACACTTCTTTGAGAGTACATTTATTCAGATGGAAAGTGTCCTTAGATGCAACCATTTTGCCTGTTATCATAGTTGGCCATATGGAACTTTCTCAAACAAAATGGGAGCTCTGTTTGCCTCCTTTGAAGGATGCTGTAGCTCGTTCTTAAACACCTGTACACAGATGAACCTATTTTGCTCACTTTCCTGCAATGATCAGAGGGTGTATCCCACTCTTGCTCTTTTCTTCCTCTGTCCGTCTTAATCTAGAGAGTTTTAAAGGGTTTTTAGCTCCTGATAGGTTGCAGGATTTGTTTAGTTTCCCTTTCTTTGTGTTCCCTAATGAAAAATGCACTTACAACTATGTGGTATGCAGTAATTCTCAAAAGTTACTCATGGTTACAGTTGCTTAGCTGGCTTCCCCTGAGACAATGAATTTAGTGACCCATATTAAATACCTTTAGTGTGTCAAACCACTATTGGAAGTGAGGTTGTATTTTGGTTTACATTGGTTTCTGCTACCTGTAGTAAATGAGATACATTGAACTTCTTGTTCTTAGGTCAGGAAGTTGTCTTACTGTGTTATTCATCTTCTATCTTCCAGAGTGTGAATGTGCTTGTACATATCATTTTCTTATTTTACAGTCTCTCTGAGCAAATCATTGAAATCTGTTAATCATCAACTTGTTCTCTCTGCATTGAACAACATGAATCTCTCTTAAACAACATTAAGACATAAATGTTTACTACCGCCCTATGTATTGTTTGCATGTTGGAACAGTTGTTATATTTATATTTATTGAATGAGTATCTGAGAGAAGTCTCTTTTCAGTCTTGGTCATTTTCCAGATTATATCCACCAACGCTTGTTTTCAGTTTCCATTTTTCCACTTTCTCCCCACCTCCATTAGACTACTTTGCCTTTGAGCTCCATGGGAGAGCCTTAGACTTGAGCAACGTTGAGTGGGAGAAGCTGGCTCTGCTGGGCTAATACATGTGGGTAAAGCAAGTTCACCTGTTTCTCTTTTCAGATGGCAGGTTTTCTGCATTTCTCTGGTGGAACTGGCCAGGTGAGACAAGATAGATGAAAACTGATCTCCTTTTGTCCAGCTACTAAGTGGAGTGCATTTCTCACCTGATACAAAAGTAAGTTTCTTGTGCACCTCTGATCAAGAGGGAAATTCATATACTCGGTGCCATGTTCCACTGAACGGTGCTAATGGCTGTTGTCAGGGGAGCCTGACAGGCAGCAGTACCAGGTTTAGTCAAGGTAACAACTTAAGGTGTAACAGAGAGGAGGGGTGTCTGAGTCAGCCTGGAAAAGTAGAATTATCTGAAATAACAGGTCTGAGCAGAAGTGTGGCTCAGGCATATAGACCTCAGCGTTGGCCTTGAATGCTGCTGGGGGAGTAGGGCTCAACTTAAAAAAAAAAACAAAAAAAAAAAAAACAAACAAACCAACCCTTCAAGTATAGCACAAGCCAATAAAGTGATTAAAAACAGTAGTGCAGAGGTTTCTCCATGGAATCTTTGACGAAGTGCAGATTTGACAGCCTGCGTGTCTGAATATAGTTGTTCCATAATTCTTATAAAGCAGATTTTAGCAAAAAGTAAGAAACTTTTATGTTCAGTGCTTTGATTAAAATGTGTTTGAAAGAGCTTTTGACTTCTCATTTTCCCTTTCTGTTTTTTAAACATCTAAGAAACCCAAATCCTCAAATACATTTGCCAAAACAATATTTCAATGAAGCTGAGATTTAAAAAAAAAAAGACCTTTTATTTCAAATCAGAACTTAGTTAGAACTTTCAGTGACTAATCATTTTTCCTTGCTTGAGAACCATCGAAATTCCATACTATTTCAGTTCTGCATCAAACTTTGCTGTGTAATCAGTTTTCCATTAGAAGGATCACTTGCTTAGCCCATTGCCATGGTTTAACAGTTTAGAACAAAGTTCATCCTTAAACTGAATAATCAAAAAGTTGAACTCCTCCATTGCAGAAGAGAGCTGGCTAGAAAGCAGAGTCCTGCTCTGTCCTGGCACTA
The DNA here is from genome assembly GCF_000699245.1 of Pterocles gutturalis. Taxonomy (NCBI): domain Eukaryota; kingdom Metazoa; phylum Chordata; class Aves; order Pterocliformes; family Pteroclidae; genus Pterocles; species Pterocles gutturalis. The sequence goes on along the minus strand of NW_010105987.1, from coordinate 14,668 downwards.
TGTACACACTTTTCTAGTTCATCAGCTCAAACAGAGTTGCAAACAGACTTAAGACACTTTCCAAAGTTCTTAAGACACTTTGCTTCACTTCTTTCTTCACCAAGGCTTGCTTTCCTGTGCAGTGTTTGTTCTGTCTAGCGGTGTTGGTGGTGTTGAATTCTGATGAGAAAGTTTGAAAACCCAAGCACGTCTTTTTTTATGGTCTTTTTTCAGGGGAAACAAACACCTGTATGTATTCAACTTGCTATGTCTAGTTATCTATGATAACACTTCTTTCTTTAATAACGGAGTACAGTGGGGTAATTTAGAATGAAATCTAAAACTACTATGAACCAGCACTGCAGCTGCTGCATCCACTGGTGGCGAGAGCAAGGCAGGCTCATCAGACTAGCAGGCTCTGCAGAAATTCAGGCAAGTCAGTGCTGCTGCTGAATGTACTTGGGATGTATGTGTAGTAAAGTGAAGCTGTTGCATTTCTTTGAGTTTCTGAACAGAAGTATGTGCTCAGGTGTGTGGTGAGTCATACGCAGTGTGTCCAATGCAACTGTGCTGTGGTGCAAATGTGTAATAATGAATCCTATTGGGGAAGCTGTTGGGGCTTTTAAATTTGCCAAGACATAAAAATGAATTTTAGAGCTGGCAAGCAGTAGGTTGGACACTCCTCAGTGGCAGTAAGCATGTGCTGATGGGTTGATTTGTGTATGGTGGAGAACAAGTGAAAGAGTTATGGACACACCTGTCCAGACATCTCAGACAAACCTAAAAAAAAATAAATCTATATTACAAAGGGGTAGAAACAGCCACCAGTCATTCTTGTGGCAGCTGTACATCAAAGAGCTCCGTAGGGCCATTTGACTGACACAAACCTCTCTGGGAGGAGGTGTGCTGGAGCAGAGATTCCCCTACAGTCTGTGGGGAAGACCCTGGTGAGACAGCTGTGCCCCTGCAGCCGTGGAGGTGATGGTGGAGCAGAAATCCCCTTGCAGCCACGGAGGACCCTACACTGGAGCAGGTGGATGCCTGAAGGAGGCCATGACTCTGGAAAGGACCCATGCTGGAGCAGTTAGTGGAGAACTGCAGCCTGTGGGAAGGACTCATGTTGGAGAAGCTCATGAAGGACTCTCCAGTGAGAGGGACTTCACACCAGAGCAAGGGAGGAGTGTGAGGAGTTGAAGAGGAAGGAGCAGCAGAGACCATGTGATGAAATGACCACAACGCCCATTCCCTGTCCCCCTGCACTGCTGGGGGGAGAAGGAAGAGAAATCAGGAGCAAAGCCTTTGAGCCTGGGAAGAAGGGAAGGGTGGGGAGAAAGAACCATATCTGAAAAAGGCACTTTCTCAATATCCTACTTTGGTTTTGAATGTTAACAAATTAAATTGTTTTGTGTTTCTCCATCTCAAGTCTAGTTTTTGCCTGTGACCATAAGTGGCGAGTGATCCCTCCCTGATCTTGCCTCAGCCCATGAGGTTTTTACCTTTTGTTCTCATCATTCTCCTCCCCATCCCACTGGAAGAGAAGAGAGCATTAGTGGCTCTGTGGGCTTAAATCATGACAGCAGGTCAGCTGGTGGGTAACAGGTGGAAAAGAACCAGGGTTACTCTACACCTAGTCCAGGAAATAATTTTCCTTAAGTAGGACAAATTGCAAATAATTCTACATTTGCTTCAATCTATGCTGGTTTTAGCCTATGCAATGAAATTGTGTAGGAGGAGGCAGTAGCAGGAATTCATTATGTCCTTAAAGACAAATGGGGAGCTGGTTTTGGTAAATGAATTTCTCACTTATATGAACTTCAATGTAATAGTACGCTCCTTCTGTATAAATGTGTTTCTTCCCATATTACCTGTGAAGGACAAATCACCAATGCCATTGAGTGCCCATGTCTGTGCTTCAGCAGGTGACTGACATCAAGACCACCACAAAGTGCTTTTAAGAATGGTTTTTGAGTCTATGAAAAGCTACCAGGGAGAGCTCTTGGGCAGATGGATGGGGGGAATAAGTAACTGTTAGCTGATTTCTATTTTCTGGTTTCCCAAAGTATGTTTCATTACGACTTCTGTTTATAATGGAAATCAAAAAAACCACTTTGGAAACGACAAATACCAAAGTAGCTTGGAAACCTGCTGAAGATCTCTGGTCCTTGCATACATGTCTACGTGACTTTTCTACAGAAAAAAATCTGAGTACTGCAGACAGATTTTCAGCCAAGTAAACAGATACAGATGGGGAGGGAGATGCAGAAAGGGCTGATTTGGAAATGGATTTTAAATATCATTAGCACTACTTAACTTTTACCATAGAGAGTATATCTGCATAATGATGGCAGAGGAGGTGAGCGAAGCACACTGTACTGTAGCACTGCTGGAGTGAGAGAAGCAGATGCATCTCCATTAGAAATATAGATTTTCAAGGTTTCCTTCTAGGTGTCAGACCTCTGTAGCTCTTCTTGGTTTGTAATTCAAGGCTATACGCAGGAGGGAAGTATATTCATCTCTTTCCTAATGGGTTTGCACAGCTCCCATAAGTGTTGGTGGGAATTATAAATGGACTTTGAAGGAAAAAATATACCTTTTAATGCTGTATTATAGTTTCAAGTCTTGGTGCACAGTGGGATCTGTGCGTGTGTGTCTGTGTATACAATGCCTGGGAGACATGGCTTTGAAACACTTTATTACTTGGACAAAAAAGGATGGTGACCTGTCTTGCTGTTTTGTATTAGAGTTGCTATATTTGTGAATAAGCGGGGGAGAACTCTGCTAATGTTTTACATTAGAAGCCTGGTCTCATTGAGGTTAAAAGATCCCATAGTGACCAAATCACTGCTGCAGGGATTAAGGCTGATGACATAAAACCCCAGCATTTTAGGGAAATAACTTAATTGTTCTGTGGAGTCAGAGGTCCAATGAGTTTCTAGAAAATACAGCTTGCTAAAGTTTAACCTCTCAACCCACTGGTCCTTTTAAGATAAGAGCACTCATGCTAAATATCCTCATAATTCAGCTAAATTTGGGAAGACTAACCTGAATTACACAGGAAGAAAAGAACTTGCAGAAAGTACTTTCAGAGAAGCAAAGAAGCACAAGCCCGATTTCTCCCTTGCTGTTCTCTTTCCAAACAGCATGTGCTCATCACCCCATTGGCTTGCTGAGAAGTCTGAAGGTGGAAAAATAATAGCTTTAATTTTATCCATTCTTCTTTTTTTGATGGTTTGTGCTGCCACTTCACTCTTGGTCCTTAGGCTTAGAGTCAAAGCATGTGGAAGAGCACAAGTGAGGAAGAGCTCCTTTCACACTGTTCTTCGTGTCCCTCTATGTGAATCTAATTTAGTTCAACATGCAAGACCTCAGCAACTCTTTGTTTTGATTAATATGCAACTATCATATCAACAATTTAAATTTACTGTATCAGGCTTAGTTTTATCTTCAGTTTTGCTGTCAAGACATGTATTCCTTGAATTAATGTTCTTCTGGGTCAAGTCAAATTATGCATAAAAAGTATCTGTGAGGCCCTTGGAAGGAGAAAGAGGTGTACAGGCTGTTTTTAACACTACAGAGGCTCAGGGAAAATTTTCTGTAGATCAAATCTAATGCTAAGCCATTCAAGGTTCATCAGTGTGTTTTATTTCTGGTTATAAAAAGATCAATACCATAGACTTGTGTGTTGTGTGGGGTTTTTTTTTTTTTGTTTTTTTTTTTTCCCACAAGGAAAGACAGCTGTAGAGCCTGTCTGCAGTACTTTTTTTTTTTTTTTAGTTACTGTGGCTGGTGGGTCTTCCATTACTTGTTGTGACTTTCTTTCAAACTTGTTTAAGATTTTGAAGATGCACCTTGATTTCATGAGGGAGAGCATGCTCCTTATCTGTTTGCGCAGGAGATGGTAAAGGGAATCTGACAAAACAGATAAAATATTTCCTGATTCTCTGTAGCATTGAGCAAGAAGTGCTTTGAGTACCAGGAGCAATGTTGCTGTCCTAGACAAACATACCACCTAGATAACATGTCCTGCTTCTCAGCTGGTCTGACTTGTCCCTATGGTTGGCCAATTGTCAAGAAATGACATTCCTCTCAGGGTAGTGTTGCACTGCTTGTTAAGCTTTTTGTATTCCCAAAGTCTGAAAGAGGGTTTGGATCAAACTGCTGCAGAATGGCTGTTTCTTTGTTACGACTTATTTTTTTTTTCCCTGGATGAGGTATAAATACAACTTAGATAGGAAGTGAATTGGAGCTGATGATAAACATTGCATTCCCAGCAATTTGTAGCTGGCTGTGTCCCCCCAGGTCTGGATGAGGAAGCTATGCAGTTGCTCAACCACAGTGCCTGTAACTAATGAGGAAGCCGAAGCCCCTTATCTCAGCTGATAAATCCTCATCTCCTTCTATCTGCCTTCAGCACTGGCACCTGAATGCTTGGCTCCGCTATCGCATTTCTTTCAGAAGTAGGAGGTAACCTTTGACTCACTGAGCACAGTAACTACAGACAGCATTTCATGCAAGACAGCCTCTACAGAAACGTCTCCAGTGTAAAACGACTGTTCAGCTGTTCCCAGTCCTCTGGCAAAACGCTGCTCTATTATTTGCGTACTGCTTTAGGACCACACAAACAGCTGTATTTGTGAGAACATGTATCTCTTGCTAAAGAACACGTTATCTCTCAGACCTGTGAAGTGTAGCCAATTCCACCACCCCAAAGGAAAATGCAGAACAGAACAAAGTCCAGGAAAGGCCTCCCATGGAAGGCCCCTGGAAGCATCTTCCCATTTTATTCGGTGATCAAACGTAATCCTTTAAGTGCTATTTTTAAACCAACTGTCTATACACTTCATAATTTCATTTAGGCCATATTTCCTGAGTTTATTTGTGACATTTATGAGAGCTAATCTAGCTATCAAAAACCTTACTGGAGCCTTGCCTCTTCTTGGTGACCGAGTTAATTTCTTCTCAAGAAATTTGCATAGTCTGTTCCCCTTTTTGTCTCACTGTTTTAAACACGGTTCTAATACACTTCCAAGTATAACAGGAAGGTTGACCTTTAAGTCTTCGGACCTTTCTTCTGTCATCTTCTCTAAGAATTGGTGTTCTGTTTGCCCTTCCCTGGTCCCCCAGGATTTCCCTGTCCTCCAAGTTCTCAAAGATAATTGCTAATGGTTCTTAGATGGCTCAAGTTAATTCCTAGAGTACTTGAAAGTGCGTTTAATTTGTCCCTAAAATTTGACTGTATCTAACTTAAGTATTCTTCAACCTGTCCTTTTCATATTCCTGTCCTACAATTTTATCTTCCACTTAAAATTAATTGTTCAAGTATCTGGCTCTAATTAACCTTAACGAAAACTGAAGAAAGACAGGCTTTGGGTACTTGAGCTTTTCTGCATTTGTTTGTTTGACTAAATAAAAGTGAACTTGATGGTTCTTCATCTTCTGTTATGGGTGACTCATTTGTAGAACTTTTTTCTTGTTTTCATTTACATTAATAGCTGGTTATAATTTGCTTTGTGCCTCTGCCTTTTCAATTCTGTGCCTACATACTTGTGCTACTCTTTTACACTTATCCTTAATTATGTTTCCACTTTCAGCACAATTCCACTTTAAATACAATTCCCTTTTGATTATCTGGATTGTTAAAGAAATCTTGAGTCTCTTTATTTCTTCCATTTTCTCTGCATCAGGATTATTTGATATTGCGCCCTTAATAGGCTGTCCATAAGTACCAGCTGTCCTATGCTTGTTTTTAGAGTGGTTTTTAACCCCAGGGACTATCTTGACTGTTCCTCCAAATTTACTGATATTTCTTTTTTAATGTATATTTTCCTTTTTCTATTCCTTTGGAATTATGAACATGATTAGTTTAGGAGTGTTTGTATTTTCTGCCTTCAGATTTTCAGCCAACAATTCTTATTCTTAGTCCTTTGTTTTCTTGCTTCTATGAACAGATGAAGCCAAAAGACCTAGAGGTGTCAATTCAAAGTGTGGAAGCTGATAGCTCTAGCAATGTCATTCAAGACTGTTTTGATGGGGAAGTCCATCTGTGGTTTGGTCGTACCTATCCATTGGTGTAAATTGAAAAAGCATTATTTAAGATGTTTAAACTGTGTGCAAAAGAAACACAATTGACACAGGTACTTAACAGGGGTGAGCATACACCAAGTATGAAAAGCTGTCCCAAGAATTCAGCATGACAGCCTGGTCAGTGTGGTGTTATTATAATTGCTCTGTGCAGTGAGATGTCTTGCTTTAGCTTCTCTTTTATAAAAGACTCAAGCTGTTGGTTATGTGCAGGTAATACCCAGCACCTACCGGGAGGACCAGGAATGGATCAAAGACGGAGGTGAACTGCCAGTCTTTGCCTGGATCTGGACAAGATTTCTTAATTCATTCAAGTATGAAATAGGAACACGATGAAATAAAGTCTCTGCTGACGTGCATCACCTTGTCTTCTCCTGGCTGCTTCTGCTGATGTGAGCCTCCTTGTCCTTCCTGTGCCTTTTCTGTGTCTGTCCCCAGCCCTGTCCTCTGCTCTGCGGCTGTTCCTGTCCCTTTCCTTCCCCACCTCAGAGCCCTCAGCCAGCAGAGCCAGAGCAATTTCAGCAACTGCAGCTGTGCCACTAAATTGTACCTTTCAGCTTTTTATTGGAAAACTAAATTGAGAGATGCCTAATGATCCCAGGAGAAGGATCTCCCAGCGCAGCACAATCTAACAGAAATTCAGAGTGGCAATTGACTGGGGGCAGCAAATGAAGCAGTGCTGGAAATCCATGGTTGCAACAACAGCTCGAATTTAAAACATTTCTGGCTCCCTGTATCTGCATTTCACACAGCTATCACTATCAGCCAGTTCTGTAATCTTAGCTGGCTCTTTTCTTTAAGCTCTCCCCAGAAGCTCCTTGCTGCAGCCCTATTTGCACATTAGCCTCCTGCTCCTGTGGTGTGCAGTGACATCGTTCTGGGAAAAAACAGTACTTTTTATTCGATCTCTGGGAATGAGTTGCTTTGCTTTTGTCATGCCCAAGAAGGGTCTTTGGCCTGTCAGGACCACAGTTTGGTTACCTCCTACCCACGACTGCACCATGGGCCATGCAGTCCTTTCTGTCACCCCACCCAAACTCTGCCCCTGGGGATCTGGGAGAGAGGTATAGAGACATCTGCATCCATAGGGGCCCTCTTCCAGCAGCTCTGCTCCATTAAAGCCATAATGCTGCCTCATTCCTTTCTTTCCCTCCAAAAAACAAAATCAACAAAACATATTAGGAAGAAATGTTTCCCTGTGCGGGGGGTGAGGCAGTGGCCCAGGGTGCCCAGAGAAGCTGTGGAGGCCCCATCCCTGGAGGGGTTCAAGGCCAGGCTGGATGAGGCTTTGGGCAACCTGGGCTAGTGGAAGGGGTTCAGACTTGATGATCTTGAAGATCCCTTCCAACCCAAACCATTCTATGATTTTATGATTGACTTCACTACTTGCACTGGGCCACATAAGATGTAGGAAGGAGGAGAGCGTCCTTTGAAGCAGCAAGTCACAAGCTCCATGGCTGTTGTCTATCATTTTACAAGTGATTGTGGAGCCAGAAGTAGGGACTGGGTCACACCTTTGGTTGAGTTATTGCCACCTTTGGAGTCTCACTGCAGAGAAGGTGCTGCAGGTGGAAGCAGTTTTTCCCACATAATTTTGTGCACAAAAGCTCTTCCCCATTTCATGTAATGTTACCTTCATGGGCACGGACTGGGAGACAATGTGGTCCAAGCAGCACAGAGTCAATTCTGCTGGCATACAGGGAGAAAATGACTGTGCAGGAGTTGGATTTGTTCTTACAAGTGAAATAAGTGTGGTTATGTCTATCTGTAGCTTTACAGTCTGACCAGCAGGGAAGAGTTGGATCAGATGGATGGGGAATCATTTGTAAATTGCATATAAAAATGTTTTAATCTCTATAGATTTGGCACAGCAATAAGAAAAATAAAGTTTTTTCATTCCCTGGAAGGTGAAAAGATTGTCCATTCCCAAAGTATCTTAAATTATAGAGCTAACCATATATTCTTGTATTATGCAGTACATTCTCTTTACTTCTCTTTCAAAATCTTCAGTCCAGTGTCCATTAGACCAGCTTCCCGACTGGGTTACCGATAGGTAAATTTGTAGTTGTAATCATTTGATGTTAAAATTATCCTTTTTTTCTTGCACCTGCATGGCATAGAGCCACATCTTTCAGTAGGCTGCTACTAGTAGGCTTGTATCTATAATCTGCATATTGAAAACTGAAATGGGGAGATGTTTATTGTTCCCTGTTAGTTTTGTAATTAAGAAACCCATACGACAAGCCAAGATCATCTTGAATGCTGCATCTGTGTTAAATGCAGATAAAGATAGAAATTCTTTTTGAATTTTTTTGTTAACTGTGAGCCATGTCTCTTTCTCGTTGCTGTCAAACTGGCAGTCCTGGAAACACTAGTGCACCTGGATGATTTTACTTAGATGAGTGGTTTATATTGATTGGGATTGGCACTGGATTAATTTGGAAGGTCTGCTGTACTCAGGAGTTCTTAGGAACAGGAAAAATTTTAGCTTACATTGAGCTTACTCTTTGGCAACCTGATATAGGGGAACTACATCTTCTACCACCTTTCTGAAACTTAGTGTTAATTTTTATGGTTTATTTTATACAACTATGGTAATTGTTTTGAGATGATAGGACAATATGGTTTGGTATTCTCTGCATCTTTTGTAGGTTTTTATCTTACGTTTGCACTGCAAAAATAAATTTTAAAAATCAATTTTTATTTTTTTTTGGTGCAGTCTTTGTACAGTTGTAAGCATGTAGGAAACGAGAAACTTATGGGATCATGATCAGGTTTGCCTGGAGGCTGTCTTGACTGGGCTATACTTAGTCAAACTAAAACTATTCAACCTTCTTCCAATATTTAGTTATTGAAGTTTGATTTCTATCGTAAAGCTTGTATTCACTATATTTGAGGGGGGAAAAAAACCTCATGGGTTTGGGTGTCTGCAATTGGAACTATACAATATGGATTTTGAAGTACGACTGCGTCGACAGGAGAACTACATGCATATGTAGTGACTTGGTTTCCTAAGGAGACTTTCTAACATAGGTGGTAATTGTCATTATGGATGACAAAGTGTAGTGACAAATGGAACCACTTAAGCCTAGAAGTTGGTATTTTTAGCATATTTAAATTATTCAAATCTAGTTACTTCTAACTTTAACCTGCTGCCATGGCAATAGAGCTATATATTAATAGACTTAAGCGTGTGGCTGACTAATCAGCTGAAAGTCTGCCTACAAGGTGTAGGGGTTTTTGTTCAGCCAGTTCCTTCCACATTGCAAGAAAAAAGCGATATGGAGACACCCAGGCCAGTTCAGCCAACCACATGGTCGCTTCTGCAGTCACAAGTGTTTCTCAAAATTTATAAAGGGTAATTTCAGAGTATAGATGGCTTAATTTCTCTGCATATTTAAAAAAAAACAAAAACAAAAATTCTTCTGTTATATATGTGAAGCAGTTATTAATGCTTTTCACCTAAATGAGAATTACTTTTACATGCTCATGAGTCTAGCAGCAAAAGAAGAGACATGACAAGAGCTGGAGCTCTGTGTGCACAGCTTCTCAGGCCTAGCTTCCTAGCAGAAGGGAAGACTTTGCCTTTTCCCAGGCTGAGTTCCTCCTTGCAGAGCAGCAGTTTTTGCTTTAGCACGGTCAGTCCCCTTCTTTTGGATGGATTCCTGCTCTTGCAATTGCTATGAGGTTCAGCTCTGTCTGTAAACTGGAGCTTTGCTGTTGTTTTCAGTCAACGTCGCTTTGTACTAAACAGGGCTACAAGTAAAGGGCATCTGATAGAAAAACAGACCTCATCCTGACAAGGTGTATTTTCAGTAGTCTTTATCTCTTAAAGTGCAGTATTTTTGATTAGTATATAGAAATGCTATCATTGTGATTAGATGTTACATGCTTGGTATGATGCTGCAAGGCTCTGCAGTCCATGCTTGTATGACTGCTAATAAAGAGCTGCCCAAAAATTAAAAAAGAAAAAAAAAAACCCAACAACTTAGAGCTGAAGTTGAACTGCCCTATGCAGTGCTTTACAGAAAGAATTAGAGACCAAAGATGGTGTTTTCCTGAGGGAACCTCCCCTAGATCTGCTATTGCTCCCATCTTGGGTCAGGACCTTGAGAGCTCACTTGCTGCTGTGTTTTTGAGCAATGGCATGTATATAATGGGAAACCTACATCCTTCTGTGTCTCATTGCTGGGTCACAGGGCCATCACTTAAACAGTTCTTTGTACCTGGAAATTCAGTACCCTGTACCTCATCCAGTAACCTTGCAGAAAGTTACAGTGGGTCTTGATATTTATCAACTGGGGGGGGGGGGGGGGGAATATTCTTCCACTTTCTTCTCATGCACCATTTTTTTTTTTTTATGGTGATAAAGTTTTTAAACAACCACTAAGACTGTAACCTGCGTGGCAGAAATTAATCCCATCCCTGACCTTGCTTAGTTTTGGAACAGAGACTTGGAAATCTAAGCTGCCATTCTGGCTTTTTACTGCCAATTTACTTTCACAGGTTTCTGAAATATTAATTATTGCAAGCACAGTTACATTTAATGTGTCTATCTACTAAATAAGTGTCTGTCCTCTTGGCTATTTCTATTTCCATTTTAATAATACCTGTAAGAATAATTCCCAGTGTAACCCCAATTAGCGCTAACATCGTGCCACCAAGCAAATAACCCTCAAATTCTCCTCTTCATCAGAAGCAGTCTATGCATTCAGGAACATCACAATCAAGTCACCTGTCAATGAAAATCTGAGAAAACAGCTAAAGGGAACAATACTTTTCAAAAAGAAAAAAACCCTCATTTTCTTTAAAAACAATTCCCCAAAATGAAACCATAAGTCAGCTGAAGTCAAGAGATTAATAATAAACCCATAGAAGACTTGACCCTGAAGCTTTAGGTCATTAGTTGAAAATTATTTATGCTGTACACTGCTCTAACCTTTCTTTCCCTCTTGTCAAAAAGAACAGATCTGAAGGAGTGAACTGTAGTCCTTAAAACAAAAATCTTCCAGTGATTTACCTAGTCCTATAAAAGGTCCTTATTCACAATACTGAATAAAAGCATGTGTCAAGTAAATGGAACTAAGAACTCTTCTTTCCAAAATGAATAAATAATGATTAATTAGTGCAAAACAAAAGTGTCACTTTAAAGGGTTTTTGGAATCTTTCCAGTAGTGATCAATATTTATGTACTCCTTACCAAAACCAAGGCACTAAGCAATATCATTAATTCGGACTATCCAGTGTAGGTAAAATGAGGACAATGTGAATCTGTATGAAGGCAAAAGTTTAGGACTGGTTTCCAAAGAACCCCCCTTCCCTCACCCCCAGGGAGTTTTCAAACAGGCTGCTCGACTTCTCACCCGCTCTGGTCGTGCAGCCTGAGAATATGAGATGCTAGTCTTATTTACTTTAATAGGACTTTCATAGCAGCATGGATAAAAGTTTATGAATCAAGGCATTAGCTGATATTTGTGGCTTCTCTGCGAATTGATTTCTTACAGACCACAGCCAGACCTGGTTATGCTGGGAAATGTCAAGACAGCTCAGATATTAAGACATTTCTCCTCTCTTGTTTGTTCCAGTGAATAGCTGCATGATTTTTCTGACAGCTTCTGACTCCTAACTGCATATTCATATGTTCGAACAGAGAGCTCTACATCTTGGATGCAAATCTGCAGACAGCTGTAAGGATGTTCCCCTCTGCCCAGCTGAAGGATGGGGTGAGCCAGGCATTCACAAGCCCCAAGTAAAGCAAGCCTGGAGGCATTTAAGAATGAAAATACAGGTTCTGCCACTTGTGTGCTAAGGACCCCTTTGAGTACATGGTAGCAGCAAACTGCATGTCAAAAGACAGTCATGATGCTGAGTCACAGCCATAAGAGGCTGGGTTTTGGTTTTTCACTGGTCTGTCTTCACAGCCAGCACTTCCTATAGCTGCTATAGGGACACACTGGTGGCATACATTTTGAGTCTTCTGCAAAATAATTCATAGAATCACAGAATGGTTTGGGTTGGAAAGGATCTTAGAGATCATCGAGCTCCACCCCCCTGCCACGGGCAGGGACACCTCCCACTAGCCCAGGTTGCCCAAAGCCTCATCCAGCCTGGCCTTGAACCCCTCCAGGGATGGGGCATCCACAGCTTCTCTGGGCAACCTGGGCCGGGATAATTCCTTCCAATTATTACTTGTAAAGTGGTAGTAGCAAGTATAGGAGCACCAGCGAATTCCATGGAGGGATTTTTGACTCCCTATACGAAACACAGGTGAAAAAAAATGTTGCTAATTAATGCCTATGAAGTATTTACTTATAATTATATCTGTCTCCAAAGACTGCATTTTCATTTTGCTTTGCAGTGCTGGCTCTGGCTCTAGGAAGGAAGGGAAAATGTGCTCTTTATGGCTAAAAGTACTTTTCTAAAGTGGATATTTAGTGGTGCTCTTGACAGGAACTTATTCATCCAGAGAAAGTCAATAGGACAACCGCAACAGACCCAGCAGGATCCTTAGACTCAATACTAATGGCAATGAGCCTTAGTTTGGAAAAGCAAAAGCACACAGAAGTCTCTATAATGTTAGAGGTTACTTGCTCTTTAGGTATGAATTTTGCCTTTTGTCTTTTCTGCATCCCGCCGTAAAAAAAGATCAATGTGATAAAAAGCAAAAGCAGTGAAAAGGAGGAAGAGTTATGAGAGTAAAAAATAGCTGAAATGTGTCAAAATTACCATTACTGACAAGCACAATGGATAGTTAAAGGGGCCCTTTCAATAGCCAGTTGACTATGTTGAATGTATTCCCTTTTCCCTAAAAAATCTACAAAATAAAACTTGAGCTTTTATTCAAATGCTGTTTTATCAACTCTGAAAGAAAGCACTCTTTTTTTTTTTTTTTTTTTTGTTGACTTTTTTGTTACTGTGCCATTTCCAGTTAACAGCTTGGCTTATGTTTTTTTTGCCTTCTGGGTCTGGACATACAAGAGGGATGTGGCGAAAGCGAAATTCCCCACTCTTTTTTTTTTTTTTTTTTTTTTCTCCTCCATGCGTTTGTGGTGATGGAGCTGTGTTCTGCATGCAGCACTCACAGCGTTGAGAACATAACCCTAAATGCGAGCCGCTCTTGCGGTCTGCTTGTCGGCTGCATAATTTAAACATTAGGAGACTGGAAGGAAGCAAAGGGTCAGAAATCAATTCTGCAGTCAAATGGCTCAGGGGACTTTATTTCTCTGAAAGAGGTAAACAACTCTTCCTGCAGTGGGGCTGGCATGGAGGGGAATGATCTGCGGAGGAGAGTGAAAGGGTCTGGAATTTCAGTGCTTATGAAAAAAAAAAAAAAAAAATCAAGCCCTCACATATCCAGCCCATCTCTGTTCTCTTCCATATATTTCTTCTTTCAGCCCCTGCAAGAAGAGCATGGAGCTGAGTTTTTTTGCCTTTTTTTTTTTTTCACAGTGAGTTTGAGCTCCTCCTCACTCCTGCAGTCCATTGGGATTAGCTTGTCTCTTGCTGCATAGGGACAAATTAAATGTCATGGGCCTGTGCAAGGACAGCCCTACTTTAAATACCGCAAATTCTGGTTGCAGTGGCTTCTTATGGGTTCCGAGTGAGTTTGCTCTCCAGGGAAGGGGGAGGTAAATGGCTCGCGCTCATAGTGCAGGGCCAGAGTTGCCCCTTGGGGGTAAAGGAAAAATGGGGAGAGGGAAAGGGAGGGGAGATGAAGGGAAGGAGGCAGTGGAGCCGAGCGCAAGGATAACGGCGAAGTGGTTTCCCTAGCAACAACAGCACTTCGGATGGTTTCAGACAAGAGTACAACTGGGTACAAAGTATCTGATTAAAATTTATTGCAGGGGATAGAAGCAAGTGCAAGCCATAGCAGATCCAACATGTGTGCAGAAGAGAGGGTGCTGGAGATGTGAAGTGATTGGAATGATTTCGGTATTGTCGGGGCCATCTCCTGCGCACATGGAGAAGAGGAGATGTTTGGGAAGTGGCAGGTGGGTGAAGGTGGCATGACCAAACTCCAAAGGCACAAAAAATCAAAATGAAATGCATGCCCTGGGTTCATGCTTTGGGGAAAACATAAAGCTGCCTCACACAGAAAAATTTCTTGAAGAATGTCCTGCTACAGAAAATGACAAGAACTGAGTGTAGCTAGGAAAGACTTTTTTTCTTCTCTCGAGATGGACCAACTTTTGACACTAGTAGTTGCTAACTGTCCTACTGTGTTCTCTTTGTGAGTTGAATGTTTTTTTTCATTTACCAAGATGACAAATAAACATCCCAACCACACACTCATAAGTCAAAAATAATTGCTTCTGGTTACAGTAATGCTAGGTCCAGTGGTAAAAGAACTGCTATTAATATTTAGACCTCTGTTTTCCTGCTAGGCTTACTGTCTGAAAATTTACCAGGTAGATGTTGTCTAAGTCTTTTAATTAACCTAGGATGTTGGACAGATTATTTTTTGTATTTTATGTATTTTATATTTGACAACTCCTGTTTTTGAATAGGGGTAAGTTGCTCATTTCTGAATGTGAATACTTAAGCCATAATTTAGATACCTCAGAGTCCATTTTGGATATAACTATAGAATCATAGAATCATAGAATCA
>NW_010105986.1:0-29736 GCF_000699245.1 Pterocles gutturalis | reverse complement strand
ACCATTCTATGATTCTATGTTTCTATGAAAATAATAATGCTCAAGAACTTATGCAATTCCTACTTCAAGTAACTCAAGAAATCTACAAAGATCAACATCATTATCATTATCTGGTATTATAGATGGAATAGTTGAGATAAAGTCCTGAAAAGCTCATTATGTAAAGTCCACTTGCAGAGCTGGAAATGGAGACAGGCTTTGGTGTATTATCTAACTGCAATTACGATGACTATGAGTTTGTTTGCAAAAACACTGCAAATAAAGTCCAGCTCTCTATGCTTTTTGATGTCGTAAAATTTATGTTAATACATCAGTTTTCTGCACTTCCTCCTGTTTTCCTGCAAATTTGGTACAAGAAAAAAGTGCAGAGATTAATAGACATACACCATGGATAGATACTGATTTACAGATGACAAGTATCTTGCATATAGGAGAGGAAGTTAACTTCTCCTCTACTGTCACTCATTCCACCTCTCACTGTCCACCCATAGCAGAAAAATTTGTGATTTCATTCAGATGGGAATGAAACCACTATTCATTATGGAAAGTTACTATGAGATTGTGTATCTTAGAAAGGGGCTAGTTAGAAAAAAATCCGCTTTTCTGTCCTATAACAGTAAAAAGCACTAGCAAAATTAAAATTAACAACGGAAAAATTGTGCTCACACATCTGCAGGCTGAATGTGACTGGAAGTGTCCACAGAACAGTAAAGCAAAACAACATTATAGTGTAAGAAAATGTCTTAGGCAAGAATAATTAACTCCATTATTTGACAAAGTGTACAATAACTACTGATATTTTCATTATCTATGATGTAACACTAATATTCCACCTCCTTAGTCCTGGGCATAGGCTGAAAACAAGTGAAAACAAGAAACAAGCATAGTAGACAAATAGTTTGACTACTGGTTCATCTACAAAATAAATAATTACTCGCATGCTTTTGCTATATACTGTTAAGAATTACTTTATTTCTACAGATAAACATGCAGATTTAGCATGTAGAAATATGTAAAAAAATATACAGGTATTTTAGCTACTGCTCACTGAACAGAACAAAGAATTTGGAAGGCCTTCTGAAAGTGGTATTTCTAGAGATTTTGAAATGTTGATAACAGAAAATTTTGGAGAAGCACAAAGAGGTTTTTAGAAATATTGCTGAAAACAAGAACACGTTTTAAAAGCAGATTCTGAACCCTCAAAATGACACTTTTTGTGCAAGGAAATATAGATCTTGACAAACATTTAACCAAAAACATAATACTGGATATCGTTACTTTATTTTCATATTCATAAAGTATATTTTTGTAACCAGAAGTGAAATAAACTTTCTTTAAAGCTATTATTAATACAATTTTTGATATTCATAATTTTTTCTTTTAATAACAATAAGCATTCTTTCTAATGATGGTGCTTCAGGCCACATCCTTATTTTTTTTCTCTTCCTGAGCTTCAGTTTGTTTTGTTCCTCTAGCACTAAATTTATGGTCATATGATGAACTGCGAGCAAGGGATACCGAAAGCAGGAAATTTATCATAGCACAGAAATAATGGCACTGTCCATAAGGTATTACAAATTTCTCAAATTCACACATTATACTAGATTTTAATTATCCAAATACACGACAAATTGCAGAAAGCACTATACTCATAATATACTAAATTAAATAGAGTGACTGCAATTTTGTCAGTATTTGTTTTATTTGTATATGAACACTAATAATAATTAAAAATTGAGTAAGGCAATACTTTCTTGATACTGGTGAAACTAAAATGCAAGATCAAGTTTACCCGAGAAATAAGACTGCAGCCACTACTCCCGGTCTGAATTGGAAATATTGTAAGGCTGACATAAGTTTTGTTCAGTAGGTTGTTTTACTTAAAGGATGTTATAAAGATCCTTCTTTACTCTATAAAGTAACCATCATGGATCCTTATCAACCTTGACCATTATTAACTGTTTAAGTTTGACACACTATGGAGACTTGAGACCATTCTCATTCACTTGTTTGAAACAAATAAAAATATTTTTTGAAATAATATACCCATTCCTTGGAAAACATTCTGTCATAAATTACAGAATGCAAATCTGATCAAAAATGCTGGATGAAAACTTAGTTGCTAAAAATAGTCATCAAAGCTTCATTTATTGAAAAATCAGAAACTAAATTAGAAATATATGCTCTATCTCCTCATGTCCTTCACTTTTTTTTTCCTTTTTTTTTTAATCCCTCATTTTTATTTAAGTAAGCAGTATAATCCAGATTTTTTGAGGATTTGAATGGTTCAACAAAAACTACATTCAGGTGAGGAAAGCAATGAGGAAAACAGCTACTATACTATCTTCGGGTATGTGTTCTGGATCTTTCTATCCTGGGAATCAGAAGCACTTAAAGTCCACAGGCCTGCCTTTGAAACTTGGTATGGAATCAGAGAAAGTTCTCCTTTTATCTTGAGATACATATTCCTACTGAGACATGCAAAGGATGGAGGACAAAGAGATGAGCTGGTTGGTACATCTGAGAACAGTCTTTCTTCCTTTTCCTTTCCCTCTAGAAAACAGAGGGTTGGCCATCCCTAGGCTAGTCTCAAAAAATTTTGTCATGTCTAACAGTATGTGATAAGTTATTCGCTTAAGAATGCCTTTTGTCTAAATCTCCCATGGAAAACTAATGTATAGTTTTTTTTAAAATTATGTATTTTTTTTAGTGGAAATGTATAAAGGTATAGATGTTTACACTTTCTTTGAGTTTCATGGTAATTCACCTTACTATGCTAGAATATATATACACATGTATGTGTGCATGTATACATTTGAAATTTATTTGGTTTCACCTTGCTCCAGGACAGACACAATACTACAGTAAACCCAAAGTCTAAACAAAAACATGGGGCAAATCAGGTCCGTCAGAAGTTTTTCTTGGCTTGGACTACAAAGTGTACAGCATGCTTAAAATAAAGAACCGGTAATAAAATGAGTTTCATAGATTATGTTTGCAAAAGGGTGCTTAAGTTTTTATTTTTTTTGGTTTTTTATTATTACCTTTTGTATGTATGTAATAGGGTACTGAACTAAAATAACTTTTCTGCATAGAGATAATCTTAGAGGAAACGTTTTTGTACATTGTTATTTCTAGGTTCTTACTGTCAGAATAAGGCTCTTATTACAACACAAGCATTAGTGCAGCCAAAAATTCAATTAAAAATTACAAATATAGGTAATGAAAAAGCACAAAAAAAGAAACAGTATGGATGGGAATGAACACTTCACTCAAAACCAGCCTTGAAGACAAAAGGCAAAGATATAAGACAAGCATACAGAGTTCAAGAGCAGCAGGTACTTTCCTGATTATGCCAAGGTTAGAAAGATCAGTTAATCACAATTATTTTTACGCACTACTCAGTATTGCAAGCAGTAATGAAAAGATAAAGAAGATCACGATATTAGGAAACTTGTAATTTTTATCTGTGAAGGTCAAACTTATAAAAATTATTATTGAAAAGACAGTTTTAAATTTTTCTGTTAACACCTACCTTAATAGATAGGAATTTAAATATTGCAAATATTTTTTAGTGTTTACCTACTGTAGACTGCTAGCTGATTTTGCTTTCAAAGAATTTTCAAACTTTTCTGTTACACAGTCATAATTCCATCAAAAGACGAGTCTACTTCATAACAAAAATGTTGATTATAGAAATCAATATACCATTCAAAACTATTGTAGAAGATTTTTTCCATATTTTACAACTGGCCTTATTTTTTATAGCATTGTAAATTTAAAATACTCTACCTTTCTTTAAAGATAATGGAGTCTGAGTCGTGAAGTCTCTAATCCAACAAAAAAAGGGGCCAGCATCCATTGTTTTTCAACTCTGCTGCATTGTTTCTTGAAACACACTACTTTATTAAAAGTGCACACTTTATTGCACACTATTCCTCATTGTGTTGTTGCTCTTAAGCCAGAGGTTTGCAACCATTTTTCTAGGTCAGATCAACTGTGCAAATGTTCAAAGGTTGCAACCCCTCTCTATCAAAGGGTGTCACTGGATGCAGAACTGTTAGATGACTGACATCATGGTGCCCTCATTAATAAAGAGATCTGAGAACTATGCTTACACCCAGGTCAGGACATCAGGCACGAATGTGAATGGGAAAATTCTTATGATACAGAGATAATATGGAATGGCGTGATAGCTATCTGGAATATTGCTTTGTGGCAAGAGAATGTTAATCATATCTTTTCCTGCTATCACTTCTTTTTATCCATGTTTGTCATTGACACTGAAAAGTTTCTAAAGTAAGAGGACTTAGATTTGTATTTATCTCAACATATCTTGTTTTTTTTTTTTTAATTACTGCATCATTTGACTAAACTTAAAATATTTCAGAGGAATATTTAGCAGAACTTTCATACAAAGATCCTATAGTGGAGATTCTAAATCATTCCAGACCTTACTGGTTCTCAAAACCGAAAGGTTTTCTTTATTACCTAGATAAAATCATATTTCAAGTCTACATCATTATTTCTCATCTTGCCCCCAATATAAGCAAAAATTTGTTACCTTCCTTACAAGTACTATTTATGTACCTGAAAACTATTTTTTCTGCCACCCTTTCATATTCTCTTATCTAAAACAAGATTTTCTTTCATGTCTTTTCTCATAAGACATGCTTTCTGACCTCTGATCTTTCATTGTGAACACAAGAAGTGCTACATAAATGCTAAGGAAATTTTTGTTACTTATATTGAATATTTAGTAACTGGTAGATGGCTTTATGTTAAGGGAATGCCATGCTATTCAGTGAAATTCTGACTTTGCTGAAATGAGTCAAAATATTGCCATCACTTCCACCATATCCAATCAAATACCCATTTTGCCCCCTGAATATAGAAGTCCTTTTCTTATAAAATTTTCCTTTTATTGTTTTACATAGAGTTACTTATTAAAAATATGTCATGATGTTCAACTGTGGTAGTTGACATAGTAATTTGATTATTCTTTAAAAAAAAAGAAAATAAAAGAAGTGTAGTATGATCCCACAGTTTCTTATTTATGGTTGTGCTATTATTTTTTAGAAGAAGGAAAGATATCAAATTGTTTTGAAATTATACTTTCTTAAATATATATGTATTTATTTATTGTCAATTTGAAAGTAGAACTTGGGTTGACTAGCTTCAATTTAATCTCTACAGGAACTAGAGACAAAGGAATATAGAAAATACTACTTTCTTTATGTCCAAGATCATATAAATTCTATATGTAGACAAAATGCCAGTGTTCATGCAGAGCATACTGCAGAACCAGGGACTAAATTAATGACTGAGAGTCAGAGTTCAAAACAATGAACAGCTGCTTTTATTGTACTTTCAGTGTTATAAAGGGGAGGAGAAAAACACTTAAAGACTAAAAATTACTTTTTGAACAATGTAGTGCTCAGAAACACAATAGATTAGATGTAACAAGTTAGCTCTGGAAAGAACTGCAGGAAGATTGGAGTCCAGTGAGCTTTCCATGTTACTATCAAAAAGAAAATCTCAGAATCCTGTTGAGGGGAAGGTGAATGTAGAGGGAATGTTTCCCATGAACATAGATTTACAAGGAACTCTAGACTTCACACAAGCTTTAATAAAATACTCTCTATACACCACTTCACAAACAAAACCAACTACTAACATACTTCAGAATCAAGCTACTGTTGTTAGCAGTTTAAATGTTTTTACTATTTCATGAATTTTTACCAGATCTACCATGGTTCCTATTATACAGCATATTAAGAATAAATACTAACCTAACTTATTATCACTGGTGAACATTGGGTAGATATATGCCTGAACTGTAAATTTCAAGGGCAAATATGAATTTCCTTAATCCATGACTGCTTTTTTAGAGCTAATTGAAGCAGGTGAGTGCATTAAGGCTACAGATACGAGCACAACTCCTTTACTGACACTTACTGTGTCCTAACATAACAATTTATTTGAATTTCACTGCCATGATCTCTGTTCTATTACTCCACTAGATTACAACTATTTGCTTTTCATATCCCATGTACAATTTCTTATCTCCCATGTATATTATCTTCTAGACCTTTGGAAGCTTTTCTCCCGAGTTTTTCTCAAGTTTTTCTTAAAGTGCATCTGCACAGAAGGATGCATGAAATCTCAAATGCTCAGTTTACTAGCAATTGTTTTTCTGTTCTATTATTCTTGATAAAATTCTTAAAGTTATACATTCATTCATGTTCTAATTATTCTGAAATTAACAGGTATTTGCCTGTCCTAAGGTCTATATGGCCAAGTAGTAATGCAGATAGCTACAAAATAACAACAGAATATATTTATTCTTCATGAGTATTGGTAGAAAAGCAGTAACAAAGAAAGACATATTTTAGAGAAGATATAGTATGTTCTACACTTTTTCCTTGCAATGAAATATATATACATATATTCATACTCAAGAAGAGTTGTAAAAAGAATAGGCAAATATTTATGTGTATAGGAGAATGTGTTTTTCTTCCTACTCTATATTTGATACTGTACCATTCCTCCCAAATCTCCTTACTCAGACAGTGGGATGTTCTGCAATCCATTAGTATAATGATGGTGTTTATGCTATAGTAGCTAAAATTATGTCAACATTCCTTTCATAAACCATTGTCTCTAAGGTTTTATAACTTTTCCCTAAGTAAAAACAAAATAAAACCCCAAAACCAATCAAACAAGCAAAATTCCAAGTTGAAACTAGCTCCACAGAGTCTAAGAATTTAGTCTGGAAGTGTTAATTTAATCTTAGAACATTTAAAAAGAAAAAAACAAATCATCATTTCAAAAGTGATTTATCCTGGTAACATTTCTTAATGGTCTTCTATTTATAATGCCTTCTCATTTTTGTGTTGATAAACCATTCACTTAAACTGTGCCTCAATTTCATTTTTTCTATAATCAAGCTTCTACTAACAGACAATATGCTGTTAACAATTTTCCCATTCGGAAAATTCTATAAAATTTCAAGGGAAATTCAGTGAGATCAGAGTTCAGTGAAAGACTGAATTTTCACAGTTTTCTTCCTAGTCTCCCTAGAGCTAATTATCTGATGTTGTTCCCATACAGTAGCAAAAAATAATGTTTTCCTATATCTGTACCGTCATCACCTGAGAACACTCCTTTCGTGAGCAGGATACAGGTTTATCAGAGTCTTAACCAGAAGTATTTTCCTAATAGCCTTTTTTCAAGACAGGTAGCACTAATTACTCCCCCACAGAACATTATTTTCTCTAACTGAAGAGTTAAGATTTTTTAGTGCTATTCTTCCATTTCAGCCGATATACCAGCAAATGTTTTCCTTCCATATTTTTTTCTGTCTGCCTGTAACAAGTGAAAATTCATGTATCTTCTATGAAAAGTTAATTTAATTAATATCAGAAGCACTGAATAGAAAATTGAGGCTAACTACAAAGAGTAATGCTGCAAGAAAACACACCAATCTATTAGTAATTCATGATACTCTACCAAAACGGTTACCTGAAAATATTTACTTCTGTAACAGTCATGAAAGCTCGCACATTGAATGACCACAAAGAGATCTACTTTGTGTATCAGCTAAAAAAAATACACATTTGCTGCAAGTGAATAAATGCAAAATAGACATATAAATTCTGCTTTGCACTTTGCTAGTAGTAGGTTTACTTGTAGAGGTAATGACGCTAGTATTTAGGACTATTTGCAAGGGAGTCAGGAGGACATGGGCTGTTGTACACTTAATGCACTCATTGACTCTCATCAAAAAGAATATATAACATTTTGTGCTGGACAGCAAATCAATTGTCAGTTGTACTTTGGCAGCTGTAACCAGATTATAAGATTAGAAGGCTAATTTGCAGCTTGATTTGTTGTCTGACAATCTTGTTTGTGAGTTTAATATCTCAGTCATTTCAAAATGCATTGGGCTGTAACAGGCTATAACTTCATATACAAGCTGCTGGCATAGATACATTTTTCCTTAGCAAAACCGATTTCAACCCATTAAGTTATTTTATTTTTAGGTCTATAGCTTCAAAACACTAATTTGCAAATGTAATTTGGCTGAATGTATGCTACAGTTGTAAACAGTTGAGTTCTGCCTTTGACTGATAGTAATTCAGATAAATATTTCTGATATTTTGGGGCTTTTAGCTTCTGCGTAGCGGTGGTCTGCACTCTTCCAAAGGTTGTTCACAAACCATGTAGCACTTATGAAACTTGTTCCTCGCATCACAAAGTCTCAGAAGGTACCTTGGACCCAGACACTGACACTGGGGTCCTAGTGCTCTCTACATGGAAAAAAGCATGCTGTAGTGGGCTGCTTCTGCTTGGCTTTGAAGGGAAGGCTCCGCTGCTGTGCTTTGCAAGAACTTTTGGGATTGTTTCTGCTTTATTGCAAATAGGGAGGAAGGAGTGGAATCTTCCAAACTCACTTGACTCCAGCTGCCACAGTTATCACTCAAAGTCAATTGTTAATGCTCCTCACAGTACAGTGCTCCGTTCTTTTTTTTTTTTTTTTTTTTTTTTTTCAAATTTCTGTATCATTTAGGGAAACTAATGAATAACATATTCATACATGAAGTAATTGTCATTAATGATAGCTTTTAGACTTCAAAAAATGTAAGCTAGAAGTCTATAAAAGACAAGTAACTCAAAAGAGTAGTGAACAAGAAGACGATTGTTAGATGATTATCAACACACATCTAATGACTTTGAGTGTTCTTATGAACCAACTATTTAGTTTGAACGCTCACTATGCCACAAAGGATGAACAGTTAAATAATTTATTCTACCCCACCTGTATAACAGTATGGATATTAACAACATTTTCTTACTACATACTTGAAAAACATTAATTATACTGAATTTACCACTGATCTCCAAGCCACCTCTCACTGAAGGAAGCATTCCTTGATCCATTTTTGTTATGGGCACAATTTCACAGTTGTGAAATCACAAAATACTGTCAATAGACATGAGAACCAAGAAGAATATCCTCAGAGATTCACAAATGACTTTGGGAGCACAGTTATTCATAAATGTGGACAAAGTACAATGGAAAATTTAGGGAATACCCTATTCACATAAACCGGTGATGTCTCTGGTTCAGACGCAAATTCTGTCTCCCTTTTGAAATCACCTCCTACTAGACACAGCAATAAAACTCTCCTCCTGAGAGTTACCTGAATATTCTACAGCTGAGACTTTTTCATGTTGTTTTCAAGATTTTTGGTTTTTGCTAGGCTAAGACCTTTTCTGAAGTTTAAGGGTCAGGATCTTTCTGTATTTCAAGGTGGGCTATGCCAATGTGGACCTAACCTTTGTCTGTTATGAAATATGAAAAATATTACTGAAGATATTGTGAAAGTAGCAAAGTTCTTAATAAAATAAAATTCCAATCCCAAATTGTTAACTTTTGATGACCAGTCTTAAAATTTGAAAAATTAATACTTTGAAATTTATAATGACCCTTCAGTTTCATGTGTTGGAACTATCCCTAATGCTGGAACTATCCCTAATGTAAAGTCATTCTCACCCTTGGATGAAAGTCGTCACTTCCAACCCTGAAGAAGAGTAGGTGAGATTTAAAGGTCTAATCACTGTGTTGAACAGGGTGTAAAAGAACGCAGCAACGCTTTTCATCCTCACCTTACTATTTTGCAGCCTTCAGTTAGCAACAATATTGTGCAGTCTGCTTCAAAGCTATGAATGAGAAACTGTCATACATCTTTAAAAGCATACTTGACTATTTTATTTCATAGTCTATATGTGCAGTGCAGTTCAATGCCAGTGTTGATTGTTTCCAGTGCCATAATTCAAGTGGCAAAATGCAGCTGTTTTCACTCCAGCTGCAAAATGAACTGTGAAACTTATTTAAGAAGAAGAAATACCCATGTTCAGGATGCTTTCCCAGTTGAGCATGATGAGATTTCATGGAGGTAGATGTGGTGATGAATAAAAGATTGGTCCAAGGTGACACTCAGATGAACTTGAATCACAAAAAATAGTTACTAGAATCTCAGGGAGATGTTAAATTATTTAATTTGTTTTGCTACAGTTAATAAAGCTGTGGCCAGTTTGTACTGCACTTCATTAAAGTATGTGTTGTTTTTTGATTTGTGGGTGACCTTCATACAATCTTAGCCATATTATGGTAAGGATACAGTTCCCTCATGTCTTACTAGCTATTACTGCTTCGTAACTAAATTCTCCTACTACAAGCTAAAAAACAAAATTTGAGTGCCATTTGTTTATTTATCTTTTCTTTATGTACTACCAAAAAATGCTCCCTAACATTATTTTGTAGCAATATTTTTTCCCAACACATATATCACAGATGGGGCTGGTTTGAACTACATCATCTGGATCCTGGTCTGATTCCAAATTCTGCAACTGAAATGATGAAATGATTTTTAGTTCCAGACCATTATCAAAACATGTCAAATCTACACAGCTCTCACGTTAGAAATAGTAAATAGAAGTTAATTCCCAGTTGTGTCCGTTTCTGGTCCTCACGTGTCTAAAAAAAAAAATCTGTCTTCACCTAACTCAATGTCTGAGTACTGAACAAAGGTTAAAGCTGAAGTTCTGGTTTAGGACTACCTCTACTGTGGACCTAAGATGTCCACATATTAGGGTTCACCATTTCTCCTGGTCATCAGGAGAGGAAATGCTGGAGGATTATACAGATTTATTTGGCCTGCGGGAAAAAGTATGACACACGAAAATAGCCAATATTCTTTTCTCCTGGGGAAAACAGAACTATAGAATAATCAGAGAAATAAACTGCCACCGCTGCAATGACATCCTTCAAACATCAAGTATATAAAGCAACTTTGCAACTGAGACTGTACTGGTTACATGTACATGATATAAAAAGAGATTAGACTTAGAACTGTAACAGCAGAAATATGTAAGGGCAACCTTGATAAAAATGAAGAGGAATCCTAATACAAAGTCCCAAGAAACTAATTCAAATCTTTCAGTTTATTTCTATGGATTTTGGAACCTTCTTGCTTTTATTACATTCATCCATTCATATAGTCTTCCTAAGCTTTACTTTTTATTTTCACCTGATCTCACAGAAGTTTCTACTGCTTAACTATAATTTCTGCAAGTTATATAAATTTATAGCAGATTCAGAAATGCTGGCTAGAAAGTGACATATCACATTTCATGTTTCTATGCAATTATTGAAACTAAAAATAACAGTCACTGGAGGCTGAAGGAAGTGTAATACCATGAACTTGTAGTATCACTATGAATGTGATAGAAAAGTTTACAAATGTTAAAAGGAGCAAATACTAAGTGCTCAATAGCAAATGTGTTTTAAAGTTTGCATTTCTTATTTGGGATATAAAAAATGCTGGAAGATGCTTGTTTATATTTTATAGTATACATATATTTATATTAATTTATAAACCTGTATGTACATGAAAGCATATTATGAATCTGTATATAAGCAAGTTGTTTAAAACTATGTGAATCAAGATTTTTTTTTTCCCCAGAAGGAGCATGGCTGGATTATCCACTCTTTTACATGTGCATGCTCTGCTTCTCAAATTTAAACTTGGCATAACGTATAACTTTGATTTTACAGTATCACTACCTTTAACCAATATTGGCCTGAAGCCAGAAAATTTTACAGCAACAATACCAAACCTTACCAGATGTTTCCATGTGTCTGTAGAAGGCATACAGTTTGTATCATTAATAATAGACGCTTTCACTTTTCTTGGCTAAGCTACATTCAATAACAATCAGCAGCTTCTAGATTTCTAAACAAGCTATCTCACAGCATACGCAATAAAGAACTCATTAATTTATGGAGCCAAATAAAGTAAATTGTACAACTGTGTCTGCAATTAGAGTCAGTGTTCAGAGGCGGAAAAGATATAGTAGTGTGTGCAGGTTTTCAGCACCAAAACAAGTTCTGAAAAACCACTGGGTTGTTGACAATTTGCTGCCTGTGCAAAATAGTACCCTTCCAGGTACTATTCCAGGAGCTTTTGTCCTTATTCAGTAAATTCAGTGAATTGTGCAGTGCAATAACTCCCAAGGCAATTAACAAGGAGTTATCAAGAAATGCAATGGATTCATGATTCCACCTGATACTTCTAAAGAGGCATAATGAAGAAAGAATGACATTTAAAAAATGTGTCACGAGCAGTACTAATAGAGCAATATAATGTTTTCCAGGTTCCACTACAGCCTCACAATGTTTAGCAGTAGAAGGTTCAGATTAGGTAAGCACCATTTCTTTGAGCATGACAGAGTGTTCTTTATCCGTGGAAGGAAGTAACATATGGGATGAGGATGTCAAATGTGGAGCAGGAGAAAAGAGACACTGACAGGTCACGGCAGGCATGCAACCTTTTTCCCTTTTAAATAATATGTGAGAAAATAATGCAATCTGTATGTGTGAAAAATGCTGCAAGTACCTTTAAATAGAGAGTAATGAATACAGTAATTTGGTGGGTAATTATGAATTTTGAATGCACCTACAGACTTCCAGTTATCTAGAATAATTACTACATGTCTAGAATAAACCCACGTGTCAAGAATACCCATATATATTTATGCAGACTGACATAATAACTATTTTAAAATATGAATGAGACAGAATTATTGAAGCCCATGAAACACATTAAATCCAATATCTTATAGTACTTCAAAGTGAAAATTTTCACATTATCTGTTTTTACATGCTATTAGACACAATGTCTTTTAAAAGTCATAAAAACCCCTCCCCCAAAATGCCTGTAATGACACTGCAATGAAGACTAAAAAAACTTCATATATAAGAAACATACATACAAATATGTTAAGTTTTAGCTCTTAAACCTTTATCAACATTTATTTAATGTCAGTCCACTGTCCATTTTAACTTTTCTAAAGAGAAAATAAAGACAGCACTGAAACCAGCTGTATTAACCTACTTTCAGAAGTAACTCCTTCACAATTTTCAATTACATGAAGTAAAGAAAACTTAGATTTCAGCTATTTTTAGCATTTTGCAATCAATATATTCTAAATGATAAGCCATGTATAGTATAAGTTGTATAAATCAATTTCTGATTCCATCCATAAATGTAATTTTGAACTGTATACATAGCATCGTATTTCTGAACAAAAGTTAAGAAGCACAGAGTTTAGGAATTATTCTTGTCTCTGTTCCATTTATTCAGAGACTGGTCATCCCCACCTGCCCTGGTGAAGATAGTCCTATGCTATACCTGTCCCCAGGAATGGGGAGTAGTATATAGTGGCTTAGGAATTCAGGTATCTTTGGCTAACCAGTTGTCTACTCAGCAGTGATGAGGCCACATCTGGAGTACTGCTCCCAGTTCTGGGCTACCGAGTACAAGAGAGACATTGACATACTGGAGAGAGTCCAGTGAAGGGCCACAAAGATGATACAGGGACTGGAGCATCTCTCCTATGAGGAAAGGCTGAGAGAGCTGGGACTGGTCAGCCTGGAGAAGGGAAGCCTCAGGGGCGCTCTCATCAATGCAAATACCTGAAGGGAGGGAGTAAAGAAGATGGAGCCAGGATCTTTTCAGTGGTATTCAACGACCAGACGAGTGGCAATGAAACAAACTGAAACACAGGAGGTTTTGTCTGAATATCAGGAAACACTTTTTACTGGCAGTATGACTGGGCACCGACAAAGGCTACCCAGGGAGGCTCCGGTGTTCACTTCCTTGGAGACATTCAAAAGCCATCTGGACACAGTCATGCGCAACCTGCTCTAGGTGGCCCTACCTGAGCAGGAGAATTGGACCAAAAGTCCTACAGAGGTTCTGTCCAACTTCAACCATTCTCTGATTTGGAGATTCTGTCTGTAATCATAGTCTGGAAGCTGCAATTTAGGGCAGGTATTAGCAATCAGAGATGTGACTATCTCTTTTGACAAAATTAACTTTTTTTTTTTCTGTTAAGTATTGTTTCATGTAATAGAAATGTACCAAAGAATTAATAATATGCTGTAATACCAGTCTGCAAACACAGTAAACTGGCATTCATTTGATAAACAGATGAAAACAGCAAATTTAACTTTCCATTATTTCAATTAATTGAATGACAATTAGCTTTTTTGTGTGTAAATTCCTAGTTATGGAAGCTTTCACGTAAGAAAAGCATTGCTTTCTACAAATAACTGACATTCTTAAACTAGCCCACAGTCAATGTGACTTCACTTTCAGTTGACCAACTTCAGAAAAATAGTACATGGGATGGTCTTCTCTTCCTACAAACTGTTAGTGATCAGTCTCAACTGTGTTGTTGACATTTTTACCTTCATCTTACTAACATACACTTCAATGCTTCAATAACTAGATTAAAGTAGTAACCCACCAAGTGTTGCTTCAGGCTATAGTTTTAGCTGACACAAATCATCTTTCACTGGACACACTTTACAGTTTCTAACATAAAATGACTTAGCTGCAAAGCCAGTGCTTTCATATTGCAAACTATCATTAATCTGCAGTACTGGTCTACAAGTTTTTAAGCATTTATAACAAGATTGATCTTATCTAGTTAAAATGCTTTAGCTAAAATTGTGAAACCACATCAGAATTACAACAACTCTAAGAATAACAGTTCAGCAAATCTTATTTGCTACTTTGTGCCTTGTGCACTGGATTTAGAAAGTAGTTTTAGTTACATTATTGATTTAAAAGAATATATTTGTCCTTAATACAATTAAACTTAAAAAGTCAGAGATATACACGACTTTTCAGACTGAGTGGTGAAAGAGGTAACTTGGTGGTATTAAAAAATGCAAAAGTAACAAGTTCTTTTATCTAGATACTTAGCAGAAAACCAGACGAGTAGGTTATGATGATCATTACGTATCTCTTCTTGACAAAGGAGTTGAGAAAATTATTTCCTAATTAGCATTACTGTTAATTTAAAAATAGCTTGAAAATAAATAAATAAAAAAATACAAAACTACATCCAGGACATCGCAAAATTTTCTAAAGACAATAATCTGAAAAATTCATTTTGAATCAATGGACAAAAATCCTTTTGCAAACAATATTGTAAAACTGAACAACCGAACGTCTGTACCAGGAAAAATCATCTCATATCAGGAATTCCTAAATTTTATCTCACAATGTTATGTTTAATATCTTGCATATCTTTGTATGCCCTTTTAAGCTAAAAGGCAACTCAGAAGAGTACTAATATCAACTCAGAACATCATAATTTTATTAAATTTTAATAATTTAAAGAATCTTAAAAAGCAAGCTCCATAACATTTCTGAAAATATACTGGAGTAGAGTAGACTTGATTTGTAAGTAAAATATGTTGAATTACTTTTTTCCTGACACTGTTGACCAAGTAAACTCCATCAGCTTCAAGGGAACCATTATGGACACATCATGTTCATTCCATAATGACCTGTGTTTCTTTCACAATTATTCTCAGACAACCTGACAGAGTTACCATGAATGATGGAAGATAATCATTCAAGTTGTCAATGTTTTTAGGCAGACTTCCAGTGTCCATGTCATTCAGGCTCTCGTAGTCAATCATGGAAATTAGCTGGAGACAGTTCATGAAAGGAGGTATTGATATTCATAGCAGCAGTCACTAGTAAACAGTTATTGAAAAATTGTCAAAGGAAGCTAATCAAAACAAGTGCAACACATTTCTCTGTGCTGTTAATAAGTGTTCGTAATTTTATCTGTCCTGAATTTGCTAAAATATATGTTTCTTTGGGGGAAAAAAATCAGTAATATCAAGCCCAGACACAATTAATGATGCACTCCTCTGGTACTATTAAGAAGTGTACAAAAATATTAGAAATGTCTGACAACTCCCATTGAATTTCATACTAAATTTACTCCATCCAGAAACTGTGAATAAAAGTCACTTTCAGTTTCCCAGTTTCAAAATGCTGTGTGGTTGTGAGAGAAGATTATTCTGTACATCAGAGTTATTTAATTATAAGAACAAGCTTGACATGTGATACTTTATATCAGAAGCACTCAGGATCCCACATAGATCTCAAAAACGTATTTTCAGTGGGTACCAATTAGGATGGAGTCAGATTAAGTTAAGAATTTAAATATTGCAAGTTTAGTAATACTGATAAGGGATTAAGCTAATTAATGTGCAGTATTCTATTTGTTAAAATGTCTTTACTTTGGAAGCAATGTATTTATTTACATTTTTAAACAAAAACACATGGAATAACTCTTACTGCTTGAAATCCAGACATTGTAACATAATGAATTAAAAAAATAACATTGTTTTAAAACTGGAAATGTTAAGAAATACAAAAGACTACCAAAACCAATTTATTCTGATTAAGGCAGCATGATTGTTTTTCACAAGAAAACCTCCTGCTTCAGACTACTTGCATAGTAGAACAAAATGTGTTGTCTCTTCCCTCCCCCCTCCCCCACCTAAAAGACATGGTAAAGAAAGAAAAAGGAGAACGAGAGAGAGAATGTGAGCTACGGAAGAAGATGCTACCCTGTAAGTTGGGAAGTCCTGTTTCTGCTCCCAGTGTTACCACTGACGTTGCTGATGATTTTGAGGCAACGTCAATTCAGTCTATTAAGCAACAGATTTGCTATCCATAAAAAGTGTTACCACTGATGTTGCTGACGATTTTGAGGCAACATCAATTCAGTCTATTAAGCAACAGCTTTGCTATCCATAAAAATAGACATATTTCCTCTTCTTCCTCCAGTGTTTTCAAATATTATGCTATATTACTAAGCATATCCATGTTTTCGATTGTAATTAGAACAATTTGGCAGTCAGGAAATGTTATTGTATGTATGTTTCTCAAAAAGCAACTCCTCAAAGAATATGGAAAACAGTCTAAGTGAATCATAATGGACATGACTCAAACAACAGTTTGATGCAGATTTACAATCTCTTCCTCCCTTCACCCCATAATTTTTTAGTATTCCATTTAACGGGAGAGATTTATCCTTTAGAATTTCATCTTAACAGAGTCTCAATTTCAGTCCTAGTGTAAAAGAAAAACACGATGTGTGGCAATGCTCTGGTAACACCGCACAATACCTCCATATAATAATATTAAATGCTTAAAAATCAGTGTTACCAAAATAATTTAATGATCTTTGAAATATTTTGAAATTATATTTTACAATCTTGCTTTATTGCGGAACCAAATCAAAGCTCTACTTTCTAAATTAAACAGTAGTTTAACAGTACTAACAAATTTTAATAGCTAACTTACAAAATTCCATGTTAATTTTACATACCCATGTGCAGTTGTGAGACCTTCTTCCTAGTAAAGCTAAATCCCTTCTCTTTAATAGTTGCTTGAATATTTATATGTGCAGGGACTTTCATAATTTAGGTTTTTGACACTAAGTCATTATATGACCCACTGAAGAGATTTAATTAAGTGGATAAGAATGTGCCTGTGTAGATTCACACATTATTCTAAACATGTTTTAAATATTTTAAATTAGAGCTTCCAATTAAAATTGTACATGTCATATTGTCTTATTTAATTCTACTGTTCATTTTAGAAGACACAGTCTCAGCTGAAAAAGCTGGACTGATGTAAGCGGAGCTCAATTAGTTTCTGATGTTCTGTCACATTGCCTCATTACCTGTCATACTAACACACTACTGACACAAAAATAGTAATAGGAAAAATATTTACTCAAAACATTGGCTACCTGGTGAATAATCTAAATTAAAACAGGTCACAAGTACCAATAATTTGTACGCCATTCTCTGATATTTAGAACTGTTCCAAGCAAAGCATTTCCTAAACCCTGTGTAACAGTACTAGACAATCTAGTTGATCAGTAAATACGCGAGTCTTTAAATAGAAAGTGAAACTCACAGGTGCAGAACGCCCATGGTCCCAATTTCTTTTACTCACTTCAGTAACCTGTTTGAATGACCGTAGATGTGGGACACTTCCTCAGTTATGGCATTAAGCTCTCACAAAACAACTGCTGAAAGGCTGACAAGCCTGCAGATCCATTTAAATTTCGAAGTCAAAAAGACTAGGTCTTAACTATTTACTGTATTTTGCTGTTCAGTATGCAGAAGAGTGCAATGTTAAATGGGCAGTTTGGCAGACTTACCTTCAGTTCATTTGGTTTTGGATGAATCAATATAATAAGGGCATTCCATTAGGAAAACAGGATGCTAAAACATCTTGGCAATATGCTGTTCTGTGTGTGGATTTGTTGAACACTACTACTTAAAAGATCAGCTTTCTCAAATTCGACCATAAAATTCCACGTGCACTTTACTTCGTTCCCAGCAATATTCCTTAATTTCTGAGGATATGGGCATACAGAGAAGATAATGTTGGGAATATCTCTTTTTGGTATTTTTTTTTAGTTTGAATCAATTCCAACTTCTTTTGATAATCTGCATTTCGCTGGAAGATATTCCTATAATAGACCAGTTTTAGGGTAGGTCTTGCAAAAATTGAAGAACTCAGTTCTGTCATATGGAGCAAGGACAGAGGGGGAGTTATGACCAGCGGTCTCCTAATTGGGATGACCAAGGAACAAGAATTGTGGTATGCACCTTTAAAGATATAAAATAAATCTTTTGGATGTTCCACGTCAAATTATTTTTAATCACCTCTGATCTTTTTATTCTGACCTTGCCCATGATGGTTTTATATCTGTAAATAGATCCATAAAATAATCAGATCTCTTTTTGTGAATTAAAAAAAAAAGCCCATGCATTTTGTGTCTAGATTGACATATAAACAAATACCTCACAGGAATAAGGTTTGAGGAATCTTTCTCTTAAGAGTTGTTGACCAAGTACTGGACTTTAAAACAAAACCAAAATCAACCAATCAACCAAACAAACTTTCTCAAGAGAACTGAAAATATTCCAAAATCCTGCATATGAAGTTCTGAAATTACACAGACACAAAAAATACTACTTCTTCCTATATTTCTTATTACTCTAAATAGTAAGTTCTGCATAGGCAAGAGATTCATATCTTACTAGCATAAACCAAAGAATGGAATAGGAATTGGGGATTCAAAAACAGCATAAATAAACTGGCTTTTTAGGCCATTTCTGAGTTCACAACTTTTGGTTACTGTTGTGGATTCTGCTAATGAAAGAGACTTCTGGCAGCAGCTGTCATCCTTCACATCATATTAAGTGCAACCATCAAAGTTAAACTGAGGGGTAATACCCATATCAATGTCATTTGCTACTACTGCAAAAGATTATGGCAAAGTTTCTAAAATCTCTAAATATGTAGGGGAGGAGTAGATCTAGTTTACTTAGTATAGCTGGAATATGAAATAACTTTACGATTTTTCCCAGCGAAATCCATACCAATTTGGAGCATTAGTGTATTTCGACACAGATGTCTCACTAGCTCTTGTTTATTTCTTTTTAAACCCCCATTGATTGTAGTATCTAACTGGAAGCTTGAAAAATAATCATTTTCCCAATACCCTTTTCGTCTTTTTCCACTTAGCAAATATTAGACTCTCTCCAAACCTTGTGTTTTGAGTAAGCTGACATTAGAATTGAAGGTTTTGATAAAAAAAAAAAAAAAAAAAAAAAAATTCAAGCTAGGTATAAAACCGTCAAATATCTTAGCACATGGAGATCAAACAGCAGACTTGCTATGGGAAAAGCATTTGTTAATTAACTGCTGCTGCAAAGCCAACACGAGGAGTGCCAAGCACTGTGTATTTTATTAGTGTATGAGAAACTTATGGCTTTGTTTGTCTGTTATTTTGAAGAAAATTATTGGAGATGGAGTGACAGATTAAAAAAAATATTTAGGATTTGGCAGACTCACCATAAAAAAGGAACAACTTTAATTTACAGTACCATCCATCATTTTAAAACGTGATACATTTATAAGGCAATGCAAAAAAAGGTTTTGGCTTACTCCAAAATCACCAAATTTTATTTTATCAGTGAGTGTGTGAATTTATTTTTTCAGATACATACCCACTTTATATACATACTCATTTCTAACAGTCATAATTATCTATATATGAATGTGTTACACTCAAATCTCCTAATTTTCCTAAGTCCATGCTTTGGTCTTCCTTTGGTCTCACCAATCTATGCTCAAAATGTATTTTTATTTCCATAAATATTTCCCAGAAAAGGCATGTGTCTAATCTGACTTTATTTTCAATATAACTTACCATAAATATCCTATAAAATTGTCTTTCAAGAATCAAGACTGGAATCTGGAATTTTAGACCTCCACCATGTGCAGAATTCTGTATTTCAATCTGGACACATAAAAATAACATCGGAGGCGCCCTGCTAGACCTCATGCTTACAAACATAGAAGAAATGGTTAGGAATGTGAAGGTCAGGTGCAGGCTTGGCTGTAATGACCATCAGATGGTGAAGTTCAGTATCCTGAGAGAAGATAACAAGGCAAAAAGTAGGATCACAGACCAGGACTCCAGGTGACTTTGGCCTGTTCAGGGACCTGCTTGGGAGAATCTCATGGGATACAAGCTTGGAGAGGAGTCCAGGAGAGCTGGCTGATTTTCAAGTATCACCTTCTCCAGGCTCAAGAATGGCTCATCCTGATGAGCAGGAAATCAAGCAAAGGTAGCAGGAGGCCTGCCTGAGTGAACTCAAATGTGAAGAGCATACAAAAGGTGGAAGAAAGGACAGGTGACCCAGAAGCAATGTCCTAGCATGCAGTGACGAGCTTAGCAAAGCCAAAACCCACCTAGGGTTGAAATTGGTGAGGGACAAGAAGTGCAACTATTTGGGCTTCTGCAGGTGTATCAGCAACAAAAGAAAGATTAAGGAAAATGTGAGCCTGCTGTTGAATGGGTCAGGATGCTGACAAAGGACATGGAAAACATCAAGGTATTCTTTCTGGAATTTAGTAGTAAGGACTTCCTTCAGCAATTCAGTCCCCCTGAGATTAGTGGGAAAGTCTGGAGTAATGAAGACTCACTCCCAGTAGAGGAGTATCATATTAGGGAACACTTAAACTACTGGGCATACACAAATCCATGGAACCTAATGGCATGCTCCCACCAATGCTGAGAGAGCTGGTTGATGTCACTGCAAGGCCAATTTCAATTATCTTTGAAAGGTTGTGGTAACTGAAGGATGTTCCCAAGTACTGTGAGAAAGGAAATGTCACTCCCATATTTAAGAAGAACAAGAAGAAAGATCCAGAGAAGTATGGGCTGGTCAGCCTTAACTCAGTTCACGGGAAGGTGTTGGAACAAACAACCCTCAAAACCATATCCAAACACATTAAGGACAAGAAGGTAATAAACCCAAGCCAGCATGGATATAAGAAGGAGAAATCATGCTTGACCAACACGATAGTTTGCTATAATGATATTATTGGGTCAGTGGATGAGGGGAGAGCAGTGGATATCTTAACTTTAGCAAGGCTTTAGCAAGGCTTTCCATACTGTCTCTCCTATAACAAGAGACAATGGTGAAAAATGGAAACACAGAAAATTCCATTTAAACATAAGAAAATCTTTTTTACTTGAAGGTAGATCAAACCCTAGAACAGGTTGCCAAAAGAAGTTGTGGAGTCTCCATCCTTGGGTATATCTAAAACCTGACTAGACATGACCCTGAGCAACCTGCCGTAGTTGATCCCACTTTGAGGAGGGAGGTTGGAGTAGACAATCTCAAGTTGTCCTATCTAACCTCAACTGTTCTGTGCTTTTTGATTCTGTGAATTGGTAGAAGATCTGGATGTGATACCATATGTCTCATTAGAAGTATCGGACATGTCATACCTGTATTGTAGTGGACATGATGGGCTCCTACAACTACATGGGTTAAAATGGCACTGAGGAGAATGATACAAAAAGTTATGACATTTGCAGAGACATTTAGCTCTGTCAAAAAAACAACCCACTTCGCATATACACAGAAAGGAATTTTGAAACATTTCCAGGACAAAAAGCATTGTTTAAAATTGTAAATTCTACTTCTATTGAAGTCCCATGAAAGACACTGAAAAATAAAACTTAAAAATTGAGACTTTACTCTTCAGACATGGAAGTGAGAAATTAATCATAAAGTGAGACAGTAAAGGAAAAAAAAAAAACAATTCTGAGAGTGAGAAACCATTATTTTAAAAAACAGAGATATATAGAATGTACAAGTCTGTTAATTACCTTTTAAGTTAGAAATATAGTTTCAGATGGCTGAAATATTGGTCTTTAATATTAGACATTTGCCCAAAAGAATAAAGAAAAAAACTTACAGCTCAAACACAAAAATGAATTAAGATGCCCTGAAAAATTAACATCTCAAAGTTACACAATTTCTCTTGGTATTTGTCCCCTTATACTGAAATTTTGACTTAATCAAAAAAAAGTTAAAATAAATATTTTACTTAACATGAATCCATTTTCAGTTTGGTTTTCATGTTGCCAAGAAAATTACACATTGCTTGCTTCTTGTGTGCCTGAAATTTCCCTAGTTTTTTACTTTAGTCATCAATAAAAACACAACTACTTACCATGATCTCACTAAAGTCTATACAGAATATTAGTGATCATCATGAGGCCTGGAATTGTATCACTTGCTGCCCTACGTTATAAGCTTTCATTGGGCATTAACAGGGTGAATCAGGTCACTGAGAATCTCTAATTGCATTTGCAACCTCTGCAGTAC
Source organism: Pterocles gutturalis (assembly GCF_000699245.1). Lineage (NCBI taxonomy): Eukaryota > Metazoa > Chordata > Aves > Pterocliformes > Pteroclidae > Pterocles > Pterocles gutturalis. The sequence goes on along the minus strand of NW_010105986.1, from coordinate 7,079 downwards.
GTAAAGATTATGAAAATCAACCTTTTGCCCAAGCCAACAACAGAATGAGGAGTACTACAGTAATGAGGTATAAACTCAGGCTTCTTTTTATCAACTTCTGGTCTCTGTACTGTGATAAAATTCAGCAAGTTTTTAAGTCCAATACTCCGGGTGAATTCCAGATCCTTTGTTTCTTTAAAGTATTAAACAAACCTCATAGTGTTAGATAACAAATTTCTACTCACTGCATGTCCTCAGTCATTGAAAAATACTTTTGAGAAGCACTAGGTCATAAAGCCCATTGCATTTTTATGGTGTAATGATGCTACATAATGTTATTTTACACCAGAGGAAAATAAATCTTTGTCATTCAGTATCAGGAATGAAGTGATTTCAAATATAGTTTACCATCATTTCTCATTATACTACAAAAGAGGCAGTGTAAAGGAATTAATAGTCATTGTGATATACTAGTGACTGTTGAAAATAAATGGAAGTTACATGGAGAGTTGTTGAATTTGTTACTGGCAGTGGCTGCCATGCCTTCATGGATCCCCAGTATTTTCCAGTTCTTTTTTCCTACCCATAGGAGACTATTAATAGTATATTATGTGGAGTTCTTAGAGTGGAATTATTACAATATTTATATATCATATATTTTAAAAGTAGAGTGAACATACAGAACGTGGATACTTAAAAAATTACATATTTTGCTTAGTTTTGTCTATAAATCAAGTCCATTTGTCTATTTTCAAGTTGTCTACAACAACTTGAAAATATTAAGACTATTGAATAACCATTTATTATTCCTGAAAATGTGTAAGTTAACTCATGTTGATTATGAAGAACATTTCAACAGCCCAGTATTACAAAACTGAAACTAAAATGTCAAAAAGTACACTCTTTTTAACTCTTTCTCTTGTTATTCCTATTGTTATAGTAAAGGTATCTTAATTATTTTTATCAATTCTTTGAGCAAATTCTAAGAAAAAAAGCAAGACTAAAGTTCTCCAGTATCTTAGAACAACACAAAAAGCACATTTATGCTTTCCATTCCCTCCCATTGCACTGGATAGATAAAATAGTGATGGTCTTTTTTTTCCCTACCTTTACCTTCAAGCATTATAGCAACCTTCCTGAACTATAAAAAAATAGTCATCAGATGGGGGTAGTCATCAGCATTTTTAGGTAGTTTCCTTATATTCCATAAGGTGATATAATAACTTTTAAACATCATATTAACTAAACATGATCCTTGAAAGTGCAGGAAAAAAGTATGGCAGGTCAGGAATTTAAAAGAGCAGGATGACATTTCCTTCATGTATATACTCAAGCCTTTTACAAATGTGTGTTTGCAGAAAAAAAAACAAAACCATTAGCAAATCAATTTTATGTCTTAGAACACCATTTTTTATTCTGACCAAATGTCTCCCACTGAAATAAAGCAATGCAGATGAAGACTCCATAAAAAGAAGGCAGTAAAGGCCAAAGGAAAACAATGATCCTACAGAGTTTTAACAATATTTGGTGGTAAGTGTGCCTGAAAAATCACAATTTAGTTTTCAATCGACCGAAAAGTAGTCCTTTGTTTAATGTTATGGTTTCTCAAACACATCATTCCATAGCAAGGCCAAATGCTCTAAGACACTGAGGAGGCTGGGGTTTAATACATGTAGGTGTATTGTGAAAATCCAGGAAATAATTGTATCTCTCCTGAATCAGTATAAGAAGCATTTTTAAGGCTTATTTCACATACCTGTGAAGTTCTGTCATTGTTCAATGTATGGCAGATCAAAAAGAGAACACAAGAAAGGGCATGATTCTTTAACCTGATCTTGAGGGCAGTCAATGAGCCAGAGCAAGTTCTTGGCCCTTGTTCCATCTTCAGGACTTCCAACAGATACTGTTATGGATTCCCACTGTTATCATAACACTTAAAAAAATGCTGTACTTCAGAGTTGGTTATGAATCATGTTGTATGATGCTTGATATTGAAAAATAAGTTACACCCTGAAATATTTTTTAAAAGACTGTATAACAGGCAAGCTGACAGAAACCTCTGGCAAAAGCAAGATAGTGGAAATACAGGGTTAAAAGTAAATTTGTGCTCGAGATGATGGCAGTAAAAAATGCATGAATTATAGTATTTTGATAAATGTCAGGGAGTCAACATTCTACACTGAATTTTAAGAGACAAGCTTACTTTTGTAAAATTAACAACAAACCAAGGTATTTTTTCTCTGTCATCATCACTTTCATTATGTGCACATCAGACTTCAAAAACACTTCATAGACAGGTTTCAGCTGTAGGTGTTCTTTGTCTACAGTTGAACAGTCAAACTGTTAAAGTTCCTGTAAGCAGAGGGAAAAAAAAATCCCCTCATAATAATTATCTGAACTTCCGGTGTAATTGAACTGTGGTCCATTAAAGGGATACTGTAGACATGAATGGAGGGGAGGAAGGAAGAGGAAGGAAGGAGTAAAATGAAACAAAACCCAACTAACCCGACAAGAAGTAAAATTTAATTAAGATTTGAAAAAAATAGAATTGATTCCTTATTGAGTCCTGAAGCCAAATATGCAGTATATGTTGCTGTGCTAAAACGAAATTATTTTTTCTTTTTCTTTTTTTTTTTTTTTTTCCTCCAGACTTTCTGTGTAAAGCTGGGAGTAAAAAAATACTACTTCTATTTCAAAAATAGGATATTGGTAAAAGGCAGTGATTTATTTAATGATCAGAAGCAATTAGTTATCTGAATAATGATTAAAGCCCAGACAACTATGCTACATTACTCTTCTGTATCACAACAGTGATGCTATTATTAGTAGGATACATTCAGCAACTTTCACTAATGTCAGTGGGAGATGCTAGGTCCTTAACACTTCTAAATGCAAGTGCAGTTATTCTGGCACACAAATATAAATGTAGGAATTTAGTTTTAAGCATCCATTTTTTTTAAATTAATCCTCCATATTCCAAATCTCACTGTGCAACTACCATAGTGCAAAAAATAGCATATGCTCCCCTCCCAGCAGTGCTTCCACAACAAACTGCCATGCACTTTCAACTTATGCAAAAAGAGATCATAATATGTAATAAAATCACACACACACACAGGAAAAAAAGAAATGAAAACGAGAAAAAAAGGTTGTGGACAATATATTAAATACTCATCAATCAAAGCATTAAATAAGAAAGCCTAGTCTTGTAGTTCCACTAATACAGTGCTCTGACAACAGGTGCAGGCTTTGCAATACGCTGACCACACAGGCCTTGTCAGGCTTTGTCTGAGCTTGTCTTGGCCTACCTATACCCTTGTTTTAGCTTCTTTAACTGCAACCAAAATTATGAGTGATCAGGTGGCTGTTATGTACTTTGCTTTGTTCTGCACAGTTGTTAGGAGTGATACCTATTGATATAAATGTTCTGTAACTAAGAGAGAGTAATACCAAGTACTTGTTCTGTGTAGAGTTGTCTATAGCCCTTCATCAAATGCCAGCCTGGGGAGTATGACACGGGACTATAGCAGAAGCCTTGAAGCAGAGGCACAGATTGACACCAGAGCGTTACAGTCACCTCAACCATGGTCAATTAATGTCTATTAAGGAAATAAAACCCTGGGAGAGAGGAAAAACAGTTTCAAGGGTAACAGAGAACAAAGAGAACAAAGAGCAAGAACCCACGTATGTAAAACACACCACATACATACAGTGAATACTGCAAACTAATGCCAAAAAAGCAAGATGCAGAGCATGCTAAGAAAAACATAATGCCCCTAAGCTGACCCTGAAGAGAAGAAGAAACCATAACCACAAACACTACAACTCCTTGAGGGAAGGAACTTCATCATCCTTCTCCTGCTGGAGGACTTGGGATGGTGGCAGCTCCTTCCTCTCAGACTGAAGCCACTGTCCCTGGAAGGGTGAACGTAGCACCAGAGAAATAGGTAGATATTAGAAAGGTTTTATTTATTAGTCTTCAGCAAATCTCATTTGAACTAAAAGCATTACTATCATCATAAATGGACTAATAACAAGTCTTTGAACAATTTTTTAAGACGCATAATAAATTCTTTGTTTTTCATAGAGGGTGTGCTCTTTCGGTTACAGACAAACTGCAGCAGGTTGAGTGCAGGAGTCTGATGGAGAACTCGCACAACCAAGTCTTGGGAGACAACCAACAGGTTGTGATGTTGTCAGAGAAAGAAATTATAATGAAAGAAGTATCAGCTCGTGGACAAAGCCTGGGTATAGAAATTAGTGAATAACTGTCCATTTAACTGCAAAGATGTGTCAGCTGTGAGAGGTCCACGCTTTTAATGCTAAAGAGGAAGATCATTATAGCAACATTAATGATGCAAAATCCGAAGGAACTTAAGTCAGAAAAAAATGGGACCTATGCCTTTACTATTTACAGACTGCTGAAAGGAAGTGATCTTTAGGCTATGCATGTAATGCATGGGATGTAATTGGATTATATCAATGAAAACAGAATTTTATAAAAACTAATTGAAAGCTAGCAGACTATAAGAGGAAAATACGCTCATTAAAGTATCAAGACTGCAAAAATTGTGATGTTATGTACAACATCTTGCACTAGTTACTAGAAGGAAATACCATCCAATGCACTGACAGAAAGCAGTCCTTGGCAGAATAAAATTATAAAGAGATGTGAAATTTTATAGACACTTTGATGACCAAATCTCAAACCCCAGTATTGATTCAAAGCAATATGTCTGGGATACCAGGAGGTATGAAAGACTACTTCAGAAGCTATAATGATTGATATTGCCATTTTGTGTGTGGGTTACAGAACTAGAATCTTGGAGGCAAAAAAAAAAAAGGGGGGGGGGGGGACGGGGACACGACACAACAGGAAAATGCTAGACATTATTTAGGCAATATACTGAGGACTTTCATCCCACCCTGTGTATGGAATATACAAGTCCCTTCAGAAGGAAAGACTTAAGTTTTGCTTTGCTTTGCTTTTTATTTCTTGTTTAGATATGCACTATGGCTCCATTTCTTCCTGACAGACACCCTGACAGCTTACATAGTGTGTATGCAAAACCTCAAGTTGTTCTTACTACAATCAGCAAATGAGAGATGCACAATTTATGAAACTTTGACACACAACTCCAAAAAGAGGATGTCCAGGTACTAACAGCAAGCGAGAAAAGCAAACTTGTGTTCAGCTTTAATTTGTTTTGCTCAATTTAAATACATGATAGAATGAATAAGAAAAGATAGCGTAAGAATGAAATGTCAAAAACCTAAAACAAAAAAACCCAAGCATGCACATTAACCCTCCCTTGGCTGGTTTACCAATTCAAAACTGGGGCTGCAAGGAAGAATTAACTTTTGCAAAAAGAAGTTGAAGAAATAAACTGGAAAATGTAGAGGTTTTGAAATGCAGCTAAGTTTCAGGTGCCTCATTACCCATGTTCTTAAGCAGTAACTAGTTACATATAGTGCTGGTTTAACAATAACAATTCTGATCTCCATTTTTGAGAGTGTCAGAAGTAAACATTGTCAGTTGGTTATACTATTCTATCTCCTTAAATCACTTTGACTGGATCACAGCATTTGGCAATAATAATATAAATACTTTTCTTTTTTTCCAAATAGAATAATGCAATACCTTTAAATGAGTCCACAGTTAAACTGTTAAATTATGTGCCATAAAATAAGCATACCTTGTCATTTATTCCTGATATATTGTTGAGTGTGTTCTTAGGTTACTGACAGCTACAGTCCACAAATCATGTAACAATTTGAAACATATGACAGTCATTTTCTCAAGCCTTTTGTGCTAGAAATTATTATACGGCATCTTAAAATTCTGTACCAGGAGGTTGAACTGTGAAATAACAGAAAGCTCCAAGACACACCTGTAACTGAGGATAGCAGAGCATTTCAAAGAGGAATCCTCTTTATATAAGATAAAGGACAGTCAAGGAGGGGATCCTGTACTGAAAAATTAATTTGAAATCTTGTACCTCCAACTGGGGAGGAAAGAAGAGGTGGGAAGGGGCAGAAAGAAGAGTGGTTGGGGCACAACTCCTCTGGGAGAGGCTAGAGGTTTCTGTCCCCCTCTGTGTTTTCTGCTTCAGTGGGACTCAACAGGAATCACGGAACCATTTCAGTTTGAAAAGACCCTTAAGATCATCAAGTCCAACTGTAAACCTACGATTACCGCGTCCACCACTAAATCATGTACCTAAGTGCCACATCTACACATCTTTTAAGTACCTCCAGGGATGGTGACTCAGCCGCTTCCCTGGACAGCTTGTTCCAGAGCTTAACAACCTGTTCAGTAAAGAAAGGACTGAAGGGCCAGGAGATTTATGCATTTTTTTCCTGGAATATGCAGCCACTCCCAAACCAGTCTGCTCCATAATGCTTGCTGGAACTCAGGTGCCTAACAAGATTCAGACAAGACTATGAAAATGCATGCATCCTGAACCCCAAAGATAGGAGGGACAGTGGTGATAGAGCAAGAGAGAGATATGAAACGAAGCAAAATCCCAAGAAGAGAAGGCCAGCAATGTACTGTTGCATACTGACAGAGACTGCTACTTGTTTTCTCCCAATGTATTGTAGAAATTTAAATTTTAAGCTCCCAACTGGCATGCCAAATGTCAACATGAAAAGGCATAATAGATTCCTGTCTTTTCTCATTGTTGGGCAAGTGAGTTCAGCTCTATAGACAAGCCCTGTTTCTTATTAGAGGATCTAAGTAAACCCAGCTGATGAGACTAACTTGCCAGAAGCAGCTGTTTATATTTTTAAAAAAGTCCAAAGTCCCCCAAAAGAAAAAGCATCAGAAGATTTGGAATTTATTCCTATTTTCTAAAATTTCAAAAGAAGTACTTTTTATACTAAGAAGTCTTACTTCATAGATACAGAATGAGACAACATTTATAAATTTGTACACAGTTCTCAGTGTTAGCATGATGCTAGACTGTGTGAAGTTCAGGAAAACAAAAGCAAACAAAAACTGAATATATTTCCTCTCTGCATGAGTCAAGATAAAACAATTTAACTGTAAATATTTTGGACTGGTGACACTGAAATCCGTGTTCGGTCAGGAGATTATG
>NW_010105985.1:0-8617 GCF_000699245.1 Pterocles gutturalis | reverse complement strand
GGCAGGAGTCGCCTCACAGCCGCTGTCCATCCGAGCTCTGGGTACTCCCTGGCCAAGGTGGCTGAGGGGGGCTCGTTTGTTTTATTTTTGGGGTCTTTTTTTCTTGTTTAGGTGTTTGTTTTTTGGGTTTGTTTGTTTGGGGGTTTGTTTTGTTTTGTTTTTGCCAGATACCCTTCAGAACGAAGTCTTTGGAATCACACTTGAGGAGGTTTCTCTTCCTTAGCTGTGTCTCAGAGCAGGTAGAAACACACTGTGGGGTTTTTTTTGTGTTTGCCATCCTTGTGGGCACCAAACAGAACAACATCTGTAAGGTTTAGTTTCCCAAACATTCACTTCAGCAAGGAAAACATTACATGTTCCTTCCAATACCGTACATGTCCCCAGAATGACTTTTAAAAATGTATGTAATTAATTTCCAACAGTACTTTCTAGCATCTCTGCCTCTACAAGGAAAATCCATTTTGAACCCAAAAACATCACAGAAAAAAGGGTAAAAAGCTCCAAAGTCAGTCTTACACAGTCTCACCTAGCCCGTTCTTAAAGAATTTTATCTTTCCACAATTTATTCCCACATTTTAATCTGCACTTTTTGAACACTTGATGGGGCCCACAGAAGTATTTGAACAGCTCAATCCAGGAAAAAAACCATACAGGTGAGATTTGGTCAGCAGTTTTTTGCTCAGCTGTTGTGTATCTTTCAGCTGCTCTTTTTTTTTTTTAGTCTGAAAGAAAAGCGCTGAAATGCACTTCTTTTTGTGAAAATACAAATACAATACAAAAATAAAATGAGATTTTAAAACTGTTTATAGTGAGAAATTTAAATAATATGAAGTTTTACAGGAACAATTAGGTGAAAAATTATAAATGTCAATAAAAACAACATTGTAAGTACAGACAGGTCCAGATGAAAGCACTTGAGTAACACAGCCTCACAGGTTTTGTATTATGACAGTGACCTAATGCCTTCTGATGTCATCAATTTTCTGGCAACCGATCATAAAGTGTGGCTTGTGCTGGGGAAGGAGGGGGTCTAAGAGATTTTTAGAACGTAGGGAACAATTTTTGTAGGTGGTGGTATTTGGAACAGATACACCAAGACCCCTTGTGATCTAAACACCTGCCGTGGGGCTGCTGGGAATGCAGGGAGTTAGCCAAACTAACCCATCACTTAAAATGTCCACATATGTGTTCTGCCCATAAATTTAATACTTTCTGCATTTTGTTCTATCAGCTTTTGACAAAGGTATTGCTCTAATTTTCCTTCTCTACTCTGGTGTGAGTATGCAGAGTCCAGAGCAGTCACGTCCTCAGAGAGTAGATTTCCAGCTTTGTCTCACCTCCACAAATCCAGCCTCTTCCAGCACCCCTTCAACCAGAGAGGTGGGTCTGAGTGGGCCTTTAGCAGGCTGACAGTAATGCAGGAAGAACTCTCTATATAAACTTAAATTACATTTAATTAGTAGAAGACAGTAAACTTTTGCTATAGGCGGCTAGATAGCGAAATTGAATGCAACGTGAGCTATAAAAACTAAGAGATCCTAGTTGGATCCACACATCGTAGGGCCATCTGCGGATAGCCTACCCGGCTCTAAAGACTTTGATGCCTTGATTATGTAAATAGGGGAGATTATTACATCCTCCAGACTCCAGCAAGATAATTACCGAACAATAAATCACCGCAACTCAAGCAACTGCAAATGAATTTTGAGCTTTATTGCCATAACTGCAATTGTACCACTGTTATTAACGGAGCAGGATAGCGGACATCAGGCCCCCAAGGTACTTCCCTACTGGTTGTGATTTAAATTAGAATTGTTTGGCATTACTTAGCCTGCTGGGAGTCTGAAAAGAAAGGGGTTTAGTTTTCAGTAATTTGACTCGGCTCCTCTACAAGTATGATTTTCACTTGCCCGATATTCTGGTTTCTGGCTGATTCAGACACTCAAAAGGCCTAATACAAAGCACGTAGAAGTGAATAGCAGCCTTTCTACTCATATCAGTAAACCTGAGAGCAAGTCCTAAGCTCCATATTTGTTCTACTTACCGTAATCAGAGCTGAAAAACTCTTCCAGTCTCTTTTGCCTAACCCCAGTTTGGTTGTCACCCTTAAGCGGCTATAGTTCTCCAAGGTCCTGAGCATAGCTCCAGAGAGCACGTAAGCATGTGCTTCACTCATACATAAGCATCACCTCAGCTTTCTGTGGACCATGCCCTTATGCAAATGCTGGGGAAGTCTCACTCTTCCTAAGGTGGCTTTTAAAAGAAGCTCCTTATTATGACCAGGCATATAAGAGAAAGTAAACTCAGATAACATCTTACTTTTAAGAAGAGCACAGCCACTACAGGAGCCCACCAGAACACAGAAAAAAATCTCAGGGCGTATTTATTCTAAAGGGCAAAGCACTATCATTTTTGGCTGCTTCAGGCTGCATTTTCTTAAGAACAGCAGCCATGCTCCAAGTAACAAGAGAGTGGGGCCTGGAGCTCCCTAAAGCTCTGTTGCAGCAGGAGTTCTTCATTATGTTGTGTCACAGGTGCCTGGAGTATTTCAACAAATTAGGTGATGTTTCTCCTGAGGTTAATTTATATTCAAACATAATCAGTTATAGGGATTTAGGACAGACACATGTTGTGGATTTACATGATGAAGGATGACATCTATTATAAATACATTTATAAGGGAGGGAAATGTCTGATGGTTTGGGAAATTTAGAGATATTGAAAGAAGTATTTGACATCTATATTAACTGAAAGCCCTAAATGGGCTGGGCTTGTTTACATTGCTTCAGTCTTATTACAGGGTGAATTTTACCAGCTGTCTTGCTGAACAGTCATTTAGCCTGTAAACTATATAGCCTTAAACTTAAACTGTCATGGTTTTAAGCAAATTATATTGCGTAAAGTAATTATTTCCCTAACTGCAAAGAGGATCCAGGTAGCTTGTGAATCTCATTTCTGAAAACGAGCTAGCAGAGCGTCCTCTATGCAAGACACAGGAAAGCAGAGAGTTAAGGATTTGAAAAAGGGCGAGGAGGCTTGATTAGTTAGCTGTGTATATTTGGGTATGAAGCAGACAGGAAGGGAACAGATCTCTGCTAAACCAGTCTGTTAATTAAACAGATTGACCATTGATTCCAAAACATCAAGGCAAAACTTGTTTCCTTCGCAAGGTGTTCTGCACCAATAAATGTTAATCCTCATGATTAATACAAACTTCAGAGTTACCCTGTCTGTGGGGAAATTGCTAAAGAGGCATTCTGGGGAAATAAACTACAGCAATTAGAGGCTAGCCAGGGTAAGGAAGAATATTATTTGTGCTTGATCTAGTAGCAATATGCAGAGCTTTCGGAGAACCCTAAAAGTACTCTTTGCAGCTGATATTCACTGTGTGCAACAGGAAGCTTCCAGTGCAATTTGCTGAAGCTGCTGTGGGGTCTGAAAACCTTAATATATTCAAAGTTTTGATGGGCTTTGTCTCCCAGCCTATTAGAAACAGACTGTGCCCCCCTGTGGGTATCAGTCCCCAGAGTTTTTACTAATATTGAACTGAAGCTTTTCTGCCTCATTGTGAATATGCCTTTTCTAGGGTTTTCCACCTCCTCAGCTCCACAGCTCCTGAACTGGACGTCCTCTCTTTACATTGACTGTATTGCAGTCCTCTAAGTAGCCACTACACCAGCCTATAATAACCTCCTCAGCTCCACAGCTCCTGAACTGCACTTCCTCCCTTTACATTGACTGTATTGCAGTCCTCTGAGTAGCCACTACACCAGCCCATAATGATACTAAATTAGATATTTTGAGGGCTGTTTAGAAATGCTTTTTTGTTTATTTGTTTGCCAGAAAACAAGACAGGTTATTTCATGCAGATACTTCTGAAATCGTAATGTGTCAAAGAGGCACAATGGAGCAAAATTCCCAGAGAGTTCTGGACTGGAAAAAGGGCAGAAGTCAGCTTTGGATTTGGTATATTAACTGGGGGATGTGGTAGGACGATCTTTTATCACATACCAAAGAGTTGTCAGTCTCCTTCTCTGCCGTGGGGAAGAAAACTTGCAGCTGAAGTATTGATGAGTACCAGAGGCTCTACCACTGATCTGTCGCAGCCAGCCACGAAAAGCAGGCATTAAAAACCTAGCCAGCCACGAAAAGCAGGCATTAAAAACCTGAAAAAAACTGAACTCCCCTGGTTCCCAGTGCTATTGTAGTGTACCACAGTACTGTGAGCTTACACAACCATTATCCTCCTCAATGCCAGACCAGCACCTTAGCCTTCCACCTCTGTCAGGCGCTGACAATATGGCCTGACTTGATCCTTATGCAAATAGAGGCTCCTGGGGGACAAGGCGAGATTGCCCACCTCCCTCTGTGAACAGGCAGAGAAGCGGGAGACAATCTCCTGTGCTCAAAGGCAAACAGTGCCAGTGTCCAGACACTAGTGGAGGCTGGCATGGGGCTGCGGTGACTTGGAGAGAAGAGTGCATCTTTAGACTTGGCTCTCCGAGGTGTGCCCACTCGTGCTGGAAGGCAGCAGCCGGGTGTGAGCCAGAGGCACCCTGAAGCCATGTCAGTGGGGGCGCTGGTGCATCACCAAGCGATCACAATTAGCTTTAATTACAGGTCTCTGCTGGCTGCCGCGCTTTGGAAAAAAAGCAAGGAGGTAAAAAACCCGAAAAAGCAGAAAAGAGGCTCTTGCAATCCAGGTGAATTTTTCCAAGCTGATTGCCACCACTCAAGGCTCCCAAGGGCCGTTTTTTAGAAGAGAAAAAGCACCAGAGAGAGATGGAGAGAACAGGAAGACTCTTCTCCTTCTCTTTTTTAAAATAACCTAGTTAGCATTCAAAATTTGGGACATTTATACATGTGCTCTGTGCTCTGCAAGTGTCTGAATGGGGGCCATCACAGTTTAACATTTCTTTGCTTCCCTGATGTGAAACGTGTGACACAGCTCTGAAAGCACCTGACCAATTCCACCATCACTGGAATATTTAGGTACTGAATTTTCTTAAGGTTAATCATAAATCTCAAAACTGCACCTAGACAGGGGCTTCTAAATCATCGTAGTCTTGTCCTTATCTGTCGTAAAAAATATTGCATTCAGTGAGATGAGTATCCAGCACAAAAGGCAACAATTGCTGCAGAACAGTGGCAATGCCATGAAATCTTGGCCCCTTTCAGCAGCACATCTCTTATAGTTATTCACAATAACTGAGTTTTTAGTTTCCAGAAAGCCATTCTGAGAATTAAGATGTGTGTACTCTTGTCCTGGTTTTGGCTGGGACAGAGTTAACTTTCTTCATAGAGTGAGTGGCTGCGTGGTGTTTGGCTGCCAGCCAGGCTTAAAACCACAACAGCTCTGTAACCCCAAGAGAGTCAGTATGCATATTTCAACCCTTTATTGACTTACAAATTATTATTGATACTCTGCTTCAAGCCTAGATTTGCTCTCTAGAAAGCCAAGCCAATAATTTTTTAACACAGCTACAGCAAATTTTATTTTAGTTGAATGTACACTGATAGCATTCCCCAGTCAGGAATCCTGTGGGAATTGAATAGACCACTTCAGAGGATAAAAGCAACTGTAAGAAATAGTAAATGATGAAAAGAGAAACAACAGAAGTTGTATAGATTATATGGTTATATGGATTCAGGGATATTTTAATAAATAAAATGGAGTTAGGAACATCTTTAGACTATCCTGTGCATTAAAGTAAATGTGTTAGTTTCATGATTCTCATGCCACAGAAAGGAAATCCATGGCAGAGAGATGAATGGCAATGTGTTCACCATACTTGCACTTACATAGTGTTCCAATTTCTTTTTCAGAGGCCTCAGCTTAAGACAGCAGGGTCAGATTTGTCCATCTCTGGTTGATTTTGTCAGGCCACTCATTAATGGCACGTAGGGCAGTTTAAGTCATGTTGTCCAGATCAAGTGTTTAACAGTAAATTTGTCTGCAAGGAGACAGACTTTATTCATCAAAACAGGTAGAGAATACAGATCAGATTGAATCTTGTTTGAGTACGTGGGATGCCAATTACTGTGTAAACTCCAAGCAAAGGCACCAAAGTTGTGATAAAGTTGCAGGGAAGCTCGTCCTACAGTTCTGGAGTGGACCCTGAGAAACCTCTGTCTTGTGCCCAGTGGAGTCAGAAACATTTCCTCTTCTGCGTTTGTGGCCAACTATTCCTTGCATTGGAGAAATAAAGTTGTCAGTCAAGACCCTGTCTCTCTCCAAAGCTTTGCACACCAGCAGCGTGTGATAGAACAGGAAAATAATAAGCTGTCTTGTGAGGATCTTGATGACTGATGTTTCACTGCCATTTTACTTTTTCAGTAGCACTGTGCAGTGCAGGACGCATCTTATTCCACTTCCAGCGCTGTTCAGATGACTAAGGTTTCTGTTAAAGAATCAAAAAGAAAACACATGTTGAGGAAATACTGCAGAACAGTTATGATATTTGCCCCAGGAACTGTACTCCACTTGTTATATCCCTAAAATCAGAGATAAGCCCTAGGAGTGATATGTCTACTCCATAGCAACAAGTAACAACTCTTGAGCGCTGTCTACTTGCAGATAGCTGCTGTTGAACAACCTCTAACCAAAGAGCTAGTCACAGAGCTTCCTCAGTGAGCAATCACAAACCAGAAATGCACTGGGGAAAAACGAAAAAAAAACCCAAAACAACAACAAAAAAATATTTTGCTTCTTGTAAGAAGGTTATACTTATGGTTTTGAAGTTTCATTTTAGTTTGGCTTCAGGTTCAGGGTTGGGGTTTTTTTATACATCAGTTTTTCTTGTTATTGTGCTTTATTCACTCCCATGATTCATCTAACTCTAGGGCATTTATTGAAATTCTTGATACAAAATTCAAGGGAAATGAATCTCACTCTCAACTTCGTAAGGACAGCTACGCAGCCCGATTAAAGTCTCTTGTGGTTTTCACCAGCTGCGGATGTAGTTCTTCACGTTGCAGACTAACAGACAAGGTGCATTTCTAGCACAGGCAAGAGATGTGACATGCAGCACCATTTTCCATCAGACTAGCCATTGCTTTAATTCATAGCTTTCTGGTGGACAGAATAAAAGCTGTTTTCTTTATCAGGACTGAAAAAAATGCAGTGGCAGCAACACACAGATATGACTCTTTGAGGCAGTTAAAGACATCTTTACTGTAAGCCGAAAGGCCCAGGCAGATGGCAAAGAGTCAGTGAGACTCAGAGCTCATCCATTAAATAGCTTACCCGGTTATTAATTACTAAGTGACTGTTTTCCTGACTTGGAGTGTAGTTGATTTTCTTATAGATGACTGTATGGAAAGCATACTTTTGACACAACTGGAAGCCCAAGGAGGCTAGGAGAGGGCAAGACTCTTCCTGGCCTCAAAGGTGGCATAAACATCTCAAAGAAGATTTGTCCATCCATTAAATAAATGTATTTATTTGAGGCAAGCAAAATGTCATATGTACTAAAACTTTCCTGTTCTGCTTTCAAGGAGAAATGAGTGTTCTAGATACACCAAAACAATAATGTCTGATACTTCCTACACTGGTACTGAGTAACAGTTTAGCACTTCAGGGGAATACTGCCAGATTCCTGCAATGTTACAGCAATTCCTGTGACTGTTTCTGGGGTTTGTGCTGAAGGTGTCAGCTGCAGTATTCATTTGGCTACCTTGGTACTGCAAACCTCACAGTGGAACATTACTTGGATAGAAAGGAAGTCATTTCAATAACACTTGGAAAGTTCAAGAGAATCCAGTTTGACTTTAGTACTACGGATGACTCAGAAAGACAAGTGTATGTACATTTCACAGCAATTCACGTATGCAATATCCTAAAGGAGTCAGTAGCTCTTCTGTAAAATGTTTAGGGTTCCACAGTCAGAAAAGGTTGAAAGCAGTATTCTACATCTACTGCTTTGTAGAAAATCCTCCAGAAATCAAATCTTTTCAAAACCTAATCATGGTTTCATTCCATTTTCTCTTTGTCTAGTATTGTTTGGTAATTGAAAAATACATTCAGAGAAGAGAATCAAGCCATTTCTGGGGAAAAAAAAAGCTTTCTCAGGAAACACCCTTCAAATTATGGATTCCTGATGCTTTGAAAGTTAGGTAGTATTAAAGATATTAAACTATAAGAAGATATTAAAATATTGCAACAGCAGCTACACTTTCATCATCCTTTCAGGAAATACGTTTTCTTGGCATTTGAATTACAAAGAGATCTGTTTACCATTACAGAGAGTGTTTAAACCGGGAGCACGGTTTAGCCCGATACAGAAGACCATGCTAGGATTTTCCTGCTGGGGAAGAAAGCAGGAGAGTGATGTCCCTCTTTGGGTACCTGTTTCGTTACAAAGAAAGTACCTAGGCTGTTTGCAGTAGAAGTGACAACTACAGTCAGTTTCCTTGCTCAGAAATTTCTGCTTTCCTTTCCTGTCCATACTGGAGGGTCGTTCCATATTTTCCCTACTTTCCATGCGAAACCCGACAGCTATGCACTGACCAGGGCTTATGCAGGGCCAACGAGCAACCTTGTAGCCCGGCGGCTGCCCAGCGTCCCCAGACCCTGCAGGGCACCACCGGCACTCCCCCGGGACTGCGTGCGGGGGCT
>NW_010105984.1:2272-2615 GCF_000699245.1 Pterocles gutturalis | reverse complement strand
CCCTCCCGGACCCAGCTTAGGAGGAGCGCGACACAGCAAGAAGCAAGAGACCCACGGACCACCAGGAATTACATGATCCGCAAAGCAACTTGGACAGCCCTGTTGCTGCCAGGACCTACCACCCCGCCATCATTGCCACCAGCAAGGCCCCACCACCATCCTCCTGCTCAGCCCCACCCGCGATGCTCGCCCCAGCACCCCAACCTCGCAGGCACCCTGACATCCCTGCCAGAGCTCTGGGCAGCCGGTGCTGACCCCACTTCCAGGAGCGCGTACCCGACCTGTTCCCAGGGTCTCGGCGCTGCCCGCTGCAGACACTATCCAGCGCCGGTGTCGGGGCAGC